>NC_057800.1:385677491-385861875 GCF_018294505.1 Triticum aestivum | reverse complement strand
CTCATATCATAACTTCATCATTGTTGCTCCGATTCATGCATGTAGCATATCGAAATGTTCGTCTCGACGAGTACTTCATTTCATCTCATTGCATCATGTTCATTTGAGCTCATCTTGATGCCCTAAATGCTGTTGGAAGAGTGCTAGTTTATTACAGTTTCAGTCTCTTATCAGTAATTGCTCATTTGTCATTTTTGCCATGATTGATGTGTGCCTTCTATGATCTTGAGCTCTACATGAGTTTTGAAGTATGCCATGCCATCTTTACAGGGGTGTATGCCATGCATTTTTGTGATCTCGGTGGTGACTAGCACAAGCATGCAAAGTAGCCCTCTTAATGTTGCTGATTTCAGGGACTTAGAAATATTCCAAGTCTTGGCCCTGTCATTATTTTTATGCCATGTGTTCATGTTACTACCGGGTGATCCGTGCCTCTTTTGAGCATGATCAGTAAGGATGTTTTGTAGATATTGTGGTGCTCTATCCATCCATGTCTTTGTTTGCATTTATGGAGCATCCTAGATTGAGTCAATCGAGCTCTACTTTTGCTATAAAATGTTCCTGGCAGAATGTTTACATGTTAAGCATTTTTGCCGAGCGTGTTGTAGTTGATCCATGCATGCTATGTTGTTGTTCTTGCCATGTTTATCTTCTATGTCATGTCTACTTGCTGGGTGTATGCTTAGTTTGTCATGCAATACCTTGTAGTGAGTGCATCGAGCTCGTAAACATGCCTACTTGATATCTGTTTTGCCATGTTCTAGTTTTCTATCAAGTCTGAATCTGTTAACGATAATTGCTATGTTCACATCGATGCCATTGTATTTTCTGATCCCTTTTGGCTTATGGTCAGTAAGGGACCTTTGTTGTATGCTTTGAGTAGCTTCATGCCATGCCTTGATTTGCCATGATATGTTCCTGTAGCATGTGGTTACCTTGCTCTAAACATTGCTTCCTGATGTTAAATTCCTGACTTGATGTTAATTTCATTAAGTCTGAAACCTGATATCTTTTGCATTTTTTCCATGCTTGTTTGAACCTGCTATTGAGTGAATTAGCCATAGCTCAGTGTTCATTTTTGTCAAGCATCTTGAGTGGATCCCTGCCATGTATTTTGTTGCTATGTTAGAGTGATGTAGTATGTTTTTCTTGATGCATTTAGATGACCTCGTGATGTTAATCGCTGATCGGTGCCATATTTTATTTGCTTGTCATTTCCAAACCGTGCGTCCGATTCCGATGATCTTTATATTGATTTCGACCGAAATCAACTCCTCTTTCCAGTGGCACTCTTGTTTTTCCAAGTTGAGGCCAGATTCAATCATTATTTTCCGAAAAATGCATATGCATCGCATATCGCATCCCGCATATCATACCATGTTTTGCGTCATGTTGCTTGTGCACTAGTGGTTGGGGCGCGCCATGCACGCCGCCTGAGTGGCAGCTGGTGCGGTGCCAGGTAGATGAGCGCCATTTCAACTGGTTGTGGCTCTAATTGATAGCACATATGCATGTACAGCTTAGGATTATTTGAATGAATGACAGCCAAAGCCTTAGAGGTGACAGTACAAACAAAGGGGAGTAGCAATGAGCTATCTACTTGCATTACACATACGGTGGCTTGTCCAAAAGTGAATCAAACTCGGAAAATAAACAAGCAATCTTAGGACTGTATCTAGCACCTCTCCATGCCATTGTATTGCAGCCACGAGGACTTGCCACTATAAAGCAGCTGCTCATCCGCCCATTGTCAAGGTTCTCCAGGTCGTACTCGTTTTGCTCGCCATTGTGGTAGTCCTCGATGCAGTCCACATCCCTCTCGCGGCATCTCAGAAGTATTGATTGTTGCCATAGACGCCAGGGAGAGTGTCTCGGACAAAGCATGGGATGCAGAGGATAAACTGGAGCACGTGCGTGCAGGGGAATTCTAGTTCGCCATAGTGCAACCAGTCGTTGTGCCTGCTGCCGAGGCCGGCGTGGCTGTGGCACATCTTAAGCAGGCGGAGGTTGTGTCGCGCTCCCCTTGCGCACCCAGAGCACCACCAACTGCAGGAGCCGCCACATCTGATCAGGACCTTCCTTGTCGTTTTACATCCATTTTTCTTAAACCTAAAGACCACATGATTTTGATCAAACTGTCATCATAGAACCATATATGACCCACCAAACCAATCTGCAGCAGCAGGAAGGAACATATACTAAGTGAGAACTGTGGGAAGAAAGAAGCTCATTAGGCAGTGATTTAGATCAACTTGGTCATCATAGAACCAAATATCTCCCACTAATCGAATCTACTACAGAAGCAAGGAACATATACTAAGTAAGAACTGTGGGAAGAAGAGAGAAACTAATTAGGCAGAAAACGATGTCTTACAGCTAGTGGGCGCAAGCATCTTGGAGTTGCCATGTGACGAGTTGCTGATGATCTTCAACTGCCCCCCTGTTCCACAGCAGCAAGGACCTTCAAATCATGAAGGTGATGATTACATACCTCGACGCACGGTTATTCCATCAAGAGAGAAGTGCATTAATCTTTTTCATAGATTTATTATTGTCTGAGGCAATCCTGCTGATACATTTGCTAACATTTGTATTTGTTGCATGTATTGGAGCACACGCTACATCAGAAAAATTGGATTTTCATGTAATGTTGTAGCCTAATACAACATATCTAATATACCACATCTGTCTATGCATATTTTGCTGTAAGGCAAGCATTTTAGTATAGTAATGCCATTCCAAGGAAATTTAGATACTCCAAGCTTTCAATGAATTTCAGTTAGGGTTTCCTTTGTGTAACCGACCATATAGGAACTGATCTGATCTGAATAGAGTACTTAAACCCTTACTAAATTATAACATGTAAGCCCATAAAAATATTTCTGAAGGCAGCGTTGAAATTTTTCAGAGAATACACACAAAACTGACTCAACTATGGAGCAGTAAACACACGGTAACATCGTGTGGCGGCTTATTGATCTACCAAGCATAGAAAATAATATTTCAGTACTCTAACCATACATTCATTCAAATAAAACAGGAAGATTAAATGGAACTAAATGGAACAAAAAGGCAGGCATGCTTCTAATCTGTCGGCAAGCAATCTGGACAATCAAGAAAATGAGGATATGTGGAGAGGTGAAGAATTAAACTCCACTTGGTACACTATAGAAAAAGCATCTGAGCAAAAAGGCGCCCGCAGAGACACAGAAAACAGCCTATAGAAGAATTACAACAGAGAAACATATAACTAACATGAAAGCAAATCTAGCTATACGTTCTTGATGGATTAAAATATCCTCGATGAAACATTTAAAGATCCAAACAAGGGAGGTAACAAACCTGACTGAAGTATAAGTGATAACTCTTCAGTTGTCTGCGACACCACATGTTTATTTTAAGAAGGGCACTGTTCACTAAATTAACAACACACTTCCTTATCTGTATATGTGTTAGCATCGCATACCTTCTTGAGCATCACACATCTTGGGCTCACATAGCTAGAAAAAAAATCCTCTTCAACCGATCATCGCCTAAAGTTCTCACAATGTCTCTCCTCTAATCTCCCCGATTCATCCCCATAGCATCAGTTAGTCCAACACTTCCTTTCCAACCTCTCTTCTTCACATAGCCACCCCAACAATAGCTGCTGGACTCGCCACCCAGCGCCTCCCTTCACATGTACCCAGGGTTCCTCTGCATGTCGCCACCCAAGCCTAAGAGCATTTCAAAAAATGTTGTTTGGGTTAGAAAAATGTAATGATATGGCAAAAATGATCCAATAATGATTGTAAGTAGTGCCTTATACCCTCATTGTTATAAGATAAGCATTCCAGTGCTATATACTATTCTTATTAAATATTGCATGAGAGAGCTCAAATAATATAATATGTATTGAACAAATATAGGTACAAAAATGATCTCTACAAATATCGTATCAAATCATTTCCAAGAAAAAAACACATGATTTTTAAGAGAATTTACCTTAAGGTTGTCTGATGAAAATATGACAAGAGAAGAACTAAAGATTAATTTAATTAACCTCTATGTCAGCTCCAATCAATCCTATCATATGGGTTAGCCCGTCGGTCGCACAGATACCTGAAGTTCTCATAGGAAGTCTGCAAAGGTGAAAGATTGGATGATTACGAAGTTGCGACAAAATGATTTAAACATTAAGAGTTTTAAAATAGAGAAAGGAGGAAAGGGAAGCGACCTGATTGTTTCTCTTCAGGTAGAAATGAAAAACAAAAGGATCATGGTGCACTCAAGTGAAACAAATACTGACGTAAACGTAGCAAGGCTCTAAAGTGAATTACTAAAACATTTAAAGTCTGAATACATAGTTGATGTAGCATATACCATAATAATATGTAACAGAAAATCCGAAATTCAGCAGTATCTGAAACTGAATTTGAAACAATATCAGCCAAAACCAGGTTTGACACATATATTCAATACTTATGTTATGACACATTTATTTTGCAATTTACATATAATAAAACTGAAAAGCATGTTAACTGCTGTTGCTACATGATTCCCTTATGAACTGGAACAAGGGCCTATTCTTCGAAAAGAAATCAACAATCTAAATAAGGGAAGTAAGCCATCGAGTATTGAGAGGGACTCACCGTCACTATACCATAGTGCACTTATTATAAAGCTTAGCACGGACAAAGCAAAGAGGAATACTAAACAGACGATTCACGAACAATGACAAACTGCATGCTCACTTAACACCAACCTGCGAAAAAAGAGCAAATATCAACACATAGAAGAGCAGCAACACAGCCTAAGCAAAAAATAACATCCAATGCAATCAAAACCACCTCCATAGGAGCCATCAGGAGACCGAGCAAACAGGAAGATGAACTAAGAGTGACCTCCCTCCTTGCATGCGCGCCTCCCAGACGACATTTTTTCCTCCTCCCTGCAACACGCAAAATTCAGCAAGACGCCGTAGAGCAATCAACAGAGTATATATAATGTGAGTTGTGTAGGGTGCAGTTGCTGCGAACATTTATCATACGTCAACTCATGAGATATTTTTGCACCGAAAGATCTTCATAACTAGTGGTTGTATTTAGTCTATGTAACAACTCACACTAACAGATGGTAGTCTCGAACAAATTAAAACTGGTGCGCCATACCAAGAGGTCTTGTAGACAAATCATATGTAATGCCAAGTTTTGATGTTTGCAGAAAAGTAATTAGTGAAAGCTTACCCTATTTAAATACCTAGATTAGTTGCATAAATAACAATGATTCATGTTGATAGGCATGAGTGGGTTTTTTCATATGTATTTTTCCCCGAGAAAGATAGAGAGAGCGCTTTAATTACTTTGATGGATAAACAATCACATTCCAGATCAACCAATGTGGCTCGTTATTGCAGACGCCCCTGAAAATCAATGTGTTGATTTGTCACCGTTTTATGTTTTTTTTGAACAAGTCACCGTTTTATGTTGAGATTGATCGACTAAGGCAACAATGGAATCTACCCGCTCTCTCTAAAAAAAGGAGAGCAAGTAGCCGACTATCAGCAAGCATCAGATTGTGGCAGCAGAAGGCAAACAAGGACGGCCGGTTGATCGTACGTACCTAACGATGCACTTGGCGGAGTTCTGGTGGAGGCGGCCGTCGGCGCTCATCTCGTCGAAGAGCTTCTCAACGGACTTCTAGTTGTCCTTGCTGGCGGCCGTCTTGTTGAGGAAGTTGAGGCCCTTGAGCGCGGGCTGCGAGCATATGAGAACGAATAATAATCAAAAACAAAGAGGGGCAGTGGATCCAGAGAAAGGCGAGGGAGATGGGCATACCTGGCCACGGTGGATCCCACACTAGTGCTCCTCCTAGATCCAACTGACGATGCTCCCCTGGCCTGCTGCAAGGAGCGTTGAGGAGGCCCGGAGGACATCCTCCACGGATAGGGGGAAGCTGGTCGTCCTCCCCGTCGTTGGCCCCGCCGCCACAGTAGCCGCAGGTGAACTATTCGCCCAGAAGTCGGGTGCCACAACCAAGAAGGTTTGTGTTCCCTTTGTGCGGCAGCGTGGACGCCCGCGGCAGCTCGCTCTCTCTTTCCCGGCTGGATCTCGAGCCACATCTCGGCAGAATCGAGGAGCCTTCGTGGGGAAGGCAAGAGAAGTGGAAGAGAGAGGGGGCGCGTATCTGAGGGGACTGGGGAACGAACCCAAGGTTGCCTTCGTGGGTACTCAATCCTTGTGACGACGATGCGGAGGAAGGAAAAAGACGCGCCCAGAAAACCTCGTCAATGTAATGCGCCAGTCCCTCCTGTCCACGTGGACGTCGCTAGGATTCGCCCTTTGCGCGACTGTTCATGGGTTTAATTGTACGTGGTTGATTGTGTCTTTCTTTGCTTGTTGTTCTTGCTTGGGTAGAGCTGGGAGACGAGTACGTGATCGAGGAGCCCGTTGAGTACGTTTACGAGGATCAAGCTAACGTCCACTCGGAGAACTTTGCAGGCAAGATGACCATACCCTCGAAATCACTTCTATCTTTGCTTGCTAGATGCTCGCTCTTTTGCTATGCCTATGCTACGATACCTACCACTTGCTTATCATGCCTCCCATATTTCCATGTCAAACCTCTAACCCACCTTGTCCTAGCAAACCATTATTTGGCTATGTTACCGTTTTGCTCAGCCCCTCTTATAGCGTTGCTAGTTGCAGGTGAAGATTGGAGTTTGTTCCTTGTTGGAACATGTTTATTGTTGGGATATCACTATTATATCTTGTCTACTTTAATGCACCAATATACTTGGTAAAGGGTGGAAGGCTCAGCCTTATGCCTGGTGTTTTGTTCCACTCTTGCCGCCCTAGTTTCCGTCATACCGGTGTTATGTTCCTTTATTTTGCGTTCCTTACACGGTTGGGTTATAATGGGAACCCTGACAGTTTGCCTTGAATAAAACTCCTCCAGCAATGTCCAACCTTAGTTTTACCATTTGTCACCTAGCCTCTTTTTCCCTTGGGTTTCCGGAGCCCAAGGGTCGTCTTTATTTAAACCCCCCCGGGCCAGTGCTCCTCTGAGTGTTGGTCCCAACTGAGCTGCCTGCGGGGCCACCTCGGGGAAACTTGAGGGTTGGTTTTACTCGTAGCTAGTCTCATCTGAGTGTGCCCTGAGAACGAGATATGTGCAGCTCCTATCGGGATTTGTCGGCACATTCGGGCGGCTTTGCTGGTTTAGTTTTACCATTGTCGAGATGTCTTGTAACCGGGATTCCAAGTCTGATTGGATCGTCTTGGGAGAAGGAACATCCTTCGTTGGTCGTGAGAGCTTGTGATGGGCTAAGTTGGGACACCCCTGCAGGGATTTGATCTTTTGAAAGCCGTGCCCATGGTTCTGGGCAGATGGGAATTTGTTAATGTTCGGTTGTAGAAAACCTTAAGCTTAACTTAATTAAAATGAATCAACACAGTGTGTGGCCGTGATGGTCTCTTTTCGGAAGAGTCCGGCAAGAGAACACGGTCTCGAGTTATGCTTGAACGTAGGTTGTTCTAGGATCACTTCTTGATCATAGTTTATCGATCGTGCCTTTGCCTTCTCTTCTCGCTCTCTTCTGTGTATGTTAGCCACCATATATGTTAGTCGCTTGCTGCAGCTCCACCTCATACTTTTACCCTTCCTATAAGCTTAAATAGTCTTGATCGCGAGGGTGTGAGATTGCTGAGTCCCCATGACTCATAGTTTACTTCCAACCCCAGATGCAGGGACCGATGATACCACTCCAGGTGATTCGACTGAGATCAAGTGGGAGTTCGATGAGGACTCAGGACGATACTACGTTTCTTTTCCAGACGATCAGTAGTGGTGCCTAGTTGGGGCGATCGGGGACTTTGTCGCATTTGGGGTTGTTCTTTATTTTGGTTCCGTAGTCAGACCTTGAGTGTACCTGGATGAATGTAATGATATTTATGCATTGCGTGACGTGGCGAGTGTAAGCCAACTATGTACCTTTTCCCTTTATTCATTACATGGGTTGTTGTGAAGATTACCTCACTTGCGACATTGCTTACAATGCGGTTATGCCTCTAAGTCGTGCTTCGACACGTGGGAGATATAGCCGCATCGTGGGCGTTACACCATCCATGACGGAAAAACCGTGGTAGAAGCGAGGGCGAGGAAAATATCGGGGTGTTCCCGGTTACGGTGGGTGGTCGGGGCCGAGCGATGCGCGTTTCTCTGATACACGCACGCGCGTGGGTGCGAGGCGTTGGGCTCTAACTGAACCCTAGCGAGGCGTTGGGCTCTAACTGAACCCGAGCGATTGCACTGGAGGCTACGCGTTACTGAACCTGAGCGATCGACCGATGGCTATTAACTGAACCCGATCGAGCGATTCCTTTGCTACTATTGCTAACTGAAGCCGATCGATACTGCCTCTGGATGACCAGTGAGCGTTGCTGGGGGTATGGATGAACAGTTTCTGGTGGGGGTGGATGAACAGGACCGTGTGGTGTTGCCTCTAGATGAACAGGACCCCTACAATCATACCATAGGCTAGCTTCTAGGGTTTAGCTTCTCCGATCTCGTGGTAGATCAACTCTTGTAATACTCATATCATCAAGAATAAATCAAGCAGGACGTAGGGTTTTACCTCCATCAAGAGGGCCCGAACCTGGGTAAAACATCGTGTCCCCTGCCTCCTGTTACCATCCGCCTTAGACGCACAGTTCGGGACCCCTACCCAAGATCCGCCGGTTATGACACCGACATTGGTGCTTTCATTGAGAGTTCCTCTGTGTCGTCGCCGTTAGGCTTGATGGCTCCTATGATCATCGATAGCGATGCAGTCCAAGGTGAGATTTTTCTCCCCGGACAGATCTTTGTGTCCGGCGGCTTCGCACTGCGGGCCAACTCGCTTGGCCATTTGGAGCAGATCGAAAGTTACACCCATGGCCACCAGGTTAGGTTTGGAAGCTTAAACTACACGGCCAATATCCGCGGAGACTTGCTCTTCGACGGATTCGAGCCCCTGCCTTGTGCGCCACGCGGGCACGATGAGTACGATCTAGCTCTACCATCGGACAGTGTTCAAGAAATCGCACCGGCAGCCGCTCCGACCCTTAATTCGGAGCCAGTTGCGCCATCCATGGACGGGTGGATAGACCCCGTCATGGAGGTTGTATCCTTTGCAGTGATCGAACCGAATATCGACCTTACCCTTCACGAGAGCCGTGTTGCTAAACTGCCGGATCCTTCTCCGGCCACGGACTCCGAACCGCCTACGCCCGTTCCTGTCAAATCCGATTGGGCGCCGATCATGGAGTTTACCTGATAAACCTGCAAATCATACCCACAGAGAATGTTGGGTCTTCAAACAATCCGGCAAGCTCAACGCCGAAAACAAGGGGCAGGATACACCAAGTAAAGACGAGGACGAGCCTCACAAGCAAAGCACAGGGGAACAAAAGAAATTCCCATCAGAAGTCAAAACAGTCAACGTTTTACACGTGATAAAAGGGAGAAACAAAGCGGCACCTTTAGAGGAACATGCCCCAGGGCCTATCACCGCGGAGCTCCGCCACTGGTCGTCCCAACCGATCACCTTCGACCATAGGGATTACTCGGCAAGAATCCGGCATGCACGATGGGCTGCCTTGGTATTAGATCCAATAATTGACGGATAGCACTTCACCCTAGTCCTGATGGACGGCGGCAGCAGTTTAAATCTGATATATCAGGACATAGTCCGCAAAATGGGGATAGACCCAACAAAAATTTTCCGCAGCAATGCTACCTTTAAAGGAGTAACGCCAGGCCTGGAGGCTCACTGCAGGGGCTCCCTGCTACTAGAGGTTATATTCGGCTTCCCCGATAACTTCCGCAATGAAAATTTAACTTTCCATGTCGCTCCGTTCCAAAGTGGCTATCAAGCACTACTCGGACGCGAAGCTTTCGCTCGCTTTAACGCAATACCGCATTACGCTTCCCTCAAGCTCAAGATGCCCGGTCCACGCGGCATCATTAAAGTAATGGAAATATTGAGCGCTCCTTGCGCGCCGAAGACGGTGCGGCCACCTTGGCCGCCGCACACTAAACGGCCTCACCAACTCAAGCATTTGACAGGTCGTTAAGACCACGGACACGGCTAGACGAGTCCAGCTCAGCTATATGTAATTAATACAGGTTTGATGGCTATACCCCTATTACAATACAAGGGGCTCAACGCACGCACAAAAGTGGAAATAAGGCTCACCTTTACTCATTTTCAACTATATATTGTTTATTTAGTATAACTTAACTTTTGCACGGCAACTTTTCAATTAAGTTCCTCTCTTTTTCAGATGACCATCATGCTACACCCGTCCAGGATACAGCACAACGGAGACACAGGCGCAGACGTGCAGCAGGGACCCGTTCCAAGGATTCTTTGTAGATTAAGACCCTGCGTAAACCTTTTTTACTGTCTCTTGTTGATTTACATCCCTCGGATTCTTAGTAAAACCGAGAAGGATGCTGACGTCTTGGCATGTGGCCACGCCAGAATAATGCACGTACCTGGACACCAGGGGCTTATTACAAAGGGTACTGTTTAGACCCGGTTTACACCATAAAGACCGAATACCTTAGGGAGTGTTCGGCGTCGCGAGTTTGGCCTTATATGCATCAGCTCCGAATCATGTCTTTGGTCAAATGTTGGGTTTGCCTGGCTCCTGTGTTTTGCTGCCTTACGTTCCGCTCTATCGGTTAAGGCGGCACCAGGAGAACTACTACGATTGTGCCCTAGTTCATCCGGACGAGCACCTCAGTAGAGAAAGCCAAAAATTGACAGTCATGATATAGCATGAGACTGATCAACCACTCGATGACTTATTGGAATCTTCGGGATTCCTCCGCATTAACGAAGGGCCGTTTCCCGGCCAGGCATGTATGCACCCCGAATCCGAACGAGTGCGGAGCCCCCAGGGGCTATATAGTAGCCCCACTGTCAAACTCCTATGGCTAAGTGAAAGTGTTAAAGCATTATAGTCCGATTGTCTAGTTCGCTGCGCTATCACCTCCTTATTAGGACCAAGACGTTGGATTAAGTGTGAATACGCGTCTTCTGTGAACACCCTCGCATTATATGCGTGGGGGATGAAGCCGACGACTACAATCTTTCAGGTTATATACATGTATACATAAACGGCCGCACAGGAGGCATCACAATACTTTCGGGCAAAAGTATAAATACAGCCTTGACAAATTCAATAAAACATTGTTTTTACAATGGGAATACATGTCACTCAAACATAACATTCTTCGATCACTGGGCCTCTATCGAACGAGTGCCCTCAAGAACTTCTTCAAAATAGTGCTCGGCAGCCACTCGGCCTATGGCCGAACCCTGCGCCGCGACATTGGTAGCATCCATCTCCGCCCAGTATGTTTTTACACGGGCAAGGGCCATCAGTGAGCCTTCTATGCACGCCGACCTCTTCATCGCATTAATGCATGGCACCGCACCAAGGAACTGCTGCACCAAGCTAAAATAGCTATTCGGCTTTGGCCTTTCTGGCCACAGATTATCCACGACATACCTCATGGCGAGTCTGGACAATCTATCAAGTTCGGCCCATTAGGCAAGCTGATCAGTCAATGGAAGCAGATGCTCTGGAACGTTAAATTGCGACCAGAACAGCTTGTCCACTTCATGATCTGTTTGATCTCGGAAGTATTCGGCCGCAACGACAGCGCTCGCCGCCAAGTCCAGGTATGCGTCGGCCGAACTCCACAGCCGATCCAGAGGGGCATACCGCGGATCGCCGAACTTCCTCCGCAGCATAAAGGGCTTCCCAGCCACAATATCCCCGGCTTCACGCAGTTCCTCCTTCTTTGCTCTCATTGTAGAGCGGGTGTCTTTGGTCGCCATTGTGGCCTTTTCAAGGTCTGTAGCCTTCGCCCGGCTTTCTTCTTCAAGAAACTAGCAGCGGTCGGCAGTGTCTTTTATCTTCACAGCCATTTTGGCCATTTTCTCTTTGCTCTCGCTATGCGCGGCCTTCTCGGCTCTCAACTCTTCGGCTGCCTTCAAAGCGGCCGCATTACTACTCCTTGCTTGCTCCTTGGCTCGGGCAAGCTTTGCCCGCAGGTCCTCCACGGTGGCAGCTCCATCTGCAGTCACAACACATTAAAGATACTGGCATCACGCTGCTCTTACTATGTGACATTCACTATAAACATCACCTACCCTGTGCCTCGTCAAGCCGCTTGTTAACAAGCTCGATATCGGCATCCGCCGCATCCAGTCGCCGCTTTAGTTCGGAAACCCCATCAGTCCGGCTAGCCACCAGAGCTTCAACCACCCGCACATAAAGGCGGTCTGGTTATTACCTGGGACTACGATCCTCTGTTCGCCGCCATTTTCGACGACAACCAGAGTCTCAGGGGCTACTATCTACACAGGGCACACCTAAAAATGTGCGGTTCTACCACAAATGCATATCATTTCACGTACCTCAAAGCCCGTCAGTAGACTCATAAAGGCTTCATGCAACCTGCTTTTGATGGACGAAATCTTTTCAATCACCGTACCCATCAATGTACGGTGCTCTTCTGAGATAGTGGCTCGCCCTAGCAGATCCCTCAGTGCGTCCGACCGCCAGACGGTGCCGGATTCTTTTGGTTGCTCTCTTCAAGAGCCGGATACTGGGGACTTCAGGCGACCATAGGATTATCTTCAAGCCTCACCGGATCCGGGGTGACCCTCCGCGATGACACTTCAAGGTCTCCCGCTTCTTGAGCTGGGGAGTCCGGGGGAGGCGTTTCGCTCTCCATCATCTCCGGAAGAAGATCTCGCGAAGACGAGCTCTGCTGAGAAGGGCTCAGATCCGAACTGCAAGATAAATGCTTCGGTTATTTTTCTCAAAAGTAAGGTAGTATATCTTCGCTATTAAGTACTTTTTGATTACTTACAGCTCGTTAGAGGGCTGATCCCCGCACGGACTTTGTGCGGCAAGAGCACCCTCCGAGGCGGGACCCTCTAGTGGAGTTTTCTTCTCCTGTTTGGAAACCTTGGTTTCCGGATCATCAGAGGTAGTCCTCTTCCTCCCCCGGGGCAAGGGAATGTCAGATTCCTTCCCTTGGTTATCCTCCCTCACGGAGGCGCTCGTTCCCTCAGTTGGAATAGGTAGCGGGGGGGGGCCGCTGTCGCCCTCTTTATTCCCCCCTTCATCTTCCTTTGAGGGCATCGGGCAAGGTGCTGGCTCGAGCATCTTTTCCAGCACCGAATTGTCCAAGCCTTCAGGAAGGGGGGCCGAACACCAGATCATCTTCGCCTTTGTTATCCAGTCCTGGTCAAAAAGCAATTCTTCAGAATGACGTCATGATGAATGAAAGATAGTGTGTTCGGCTAGAGGATTACTTACTTGGGCCGCGGTGCGGTTGCTGCTTAGGCCCACGTCCTCGGAGGTGTCCGGACACTCTATTTGGGGTCCGAAGAATGACTTGTACATCTCCTCGTGTGTCAGGCCGAGGAAATTCTGAATAGCGTGCGGTCCTTCTGGGTTGAATTCCCACAAGCGGAGGGGTCGGCGTTTGCAAGGCTGGACTCGACGAACCAGCATGACTTGCACTACCATAACCAAACTAAAATCTCCCTAGAAGATATCTCGGATGCGGCTCTGCAGTATGGGCACATCCTTGGCTGGACCCCAGCTCAGCCCCCTGCTGATCCATGACATCAGTTGTGGTGGAGGGCTCGAGTGAAAGGCGGGGAAAGCTACCCACTTGGCAATTCTGGGAGCGGTGACGTAGAACCACTCCCGTTGCCATAATCCGGACATCTCTGGAAAGGAACCCTTTGGCCACGGAGCTCCAGCGATCTTGCTTATTAATGCCCCTCCGCACGCTGCATGCTGCCCCTCAACCGTCTTCGGCTTCACATCAAAGGTCTTGAGCCACAGGCCGAAGTGAGGGGTAATGCGGAGGAAGGCCTCACATATGACAATAAATGCCGAGATGTGGAGAAAGGAATTCGGGGCTAGATCATGGAAGTCAAGCCCGTAATAGAACACCAAACCCCTTACGAAGGGATCCAGAGTGAGGCCTAGTCCTCGGAGGAAGTGGGAGATAAACACGACGTCTTCATTGGGTTCGGGAGTAGGGACGACCTGCCCTCGGGTAGGCAGCCGATGCGAGACTTTGGAGGTTAAGTATCTTGCCTCCCTCAACTTCTTGATATACTCTTCTGTGACGGAGGAGGGCATCCATCGGCCCTGGAGGCTGGATTCGGACATGATTGAAGGTCCGAAGCACCTGACCTGGGCTTTGGGTGTTAGAACTCGAGGCGGGGGAAGGATTCGATTGAGCACGGGAGGAAAAAGTAAAAGCCTTGACCCTTTATAAAGAGGGTGAATATCAAGCGTCCTCCTCGTGGCCGTTTGGGACTTGCCTAAAATCTAGGAGTCCTAGGCGCGGTTGGGTTACCCACGACCGTATTGATGAGAATCATGTAATAAGGGGGACACGATCTCTGCTTTGACAAGACATGTCAAGAAACTGCCTCACGTTATGTGTGGGGCTAGTTAAAGAAAAAACGGTTCGAATAATCACCGAGCCATGGCATGATGTCATGTTGCCAAAATGTGTCAGCAGATTAGATTTGTGGAAATATTATTCTCTCTAAGGTGGTATATGGAACTTATTTTGCAGGGTCGGACACTATCCTTTTATTTGAACTCTTTTGTGGTGTATCCGGAGGAGGAACCCGCCTTGCAATGCCGAAGAAAACACTGCGCGCCGGACTCATCGTCATTGAAGCCTGGTTCAGGGGCTACTGAGGGAGTCCTGGATTAGGGGGTCTCCGGACAGCCGGACTATATTCTTTGGCCGGACTGTTGGACTATGAAGATACAAGATTGAAGACTTCGTCTCGTGTCCGGATGGGACTCTACTTGGCGTGGAAGGCAAGCTAGGCAGTACGGATATGGATATCTCCTCCTTTGTAACCGACCTTGTGTAACCCTAACCCCCTCCGGTGTCTATATAAACCGGAGGGTTTTAGTCCGTAGGACAACATACAATCATACCATAGGCTAGCTTCTAGGGTTTAGCCTCTCCAATCTTGTGGTAGATCAACTCTTGTAATACTCATATCATCAAGAATAAATCAAGCAGGATGTAGGGTTTTACCTCCATCAAGAGGGCCCCAACCTGGGTAAAACATCGTGTCCCCTGCCTCCTGTTACCATCCGCCTTAGACGCATAGTTCGGGACCCCCTACCCGAGATCCGCCGGTTTTGAAACCGACAACCCCGATCGATCGAGTCGGTTGGGGCTGGATGAACAGGACCCCGTGGAGGGCTAGATGAACAGGACCACTCCGTGGAGGGCTGGATGAACAGTAGACGATGGAGGGCTGGATGAACAGTAGCCCGTGGAGGGGTGGTTGAATAGGAGCCCGTGGAGAGGGCTGGTTGAATAGTAGCCGGTGGAGTAGCGCGCGGTGGAGGCTCGATGAATAGGAGCCCGTGGATGAACAGTCGCAGGTGGAGGCTGGAGGAGGTCGACGATGGATGAACAGTAGCCCGTGGAGGCTGGAGGCGGTCGACGGTGGATATGAACATTATCCCGTGGAGTCCCGTTTTGCGGTACACTACACCCCTCCCGATGAACAGGACCCCTGTTTCGACCGTAGCGCTCCAACACAAGTCTGTTTCCTTCGTTTTGTGATACGCCACACACCTCCCGATCAACAGGACCCCTGTTTCGACCATAGGAGATTCGTTTCCTCCGTTTTGCGGTACGCCAGACCCCTCCCGATGAACAGGATCCCGTTTTGAATGTGGTCGGTCGAACACGAGGCTGTTTCCTCCATTCTGCGGTACGCCAGGCCTCATTTTCATCGGCTATTCCGTCCAAGCTGGTTGGCTCCCACGCATTTCGTTGCCTCCCGATGAACATGACGCATTCAGTTGCCTCCCCATGAACACGACGATGAGCAGTTTCTCCGTTCCGACCCAGCCATGTACACGAGCCCTAGCCGTACGTACGCGCGAGTAGGCGTTCAAGACCCCGCCCGTATGTACGTACGTGGCCGTATTTACTTTCTTGCACCCTGGTCGTTGTACGTACGTCTACATGCTACGTGTGCGCCTCTACTACGACACGTGTGCGCCTCTACATCGACCAGTATGTACATACATGTTCACGACCAGAATGACCAAGCTACGTATGCTTTGACTAGGTGGGTCCCGACTGTCAGGCACTTCCTTGCATGCAAAGATGTAGCTGGTGGGTCCCAGCAGTCAGAGGGACGAATCATTTTTTTTTTGCCCGGACGCACTTCCTTGCATGCGAAGATGTAGCTGGTGGGTCCGAGCAGTCAAGGGGAAACGTTTTTTCGCAAAATACGGTGGCCCGTGCGGTGGGTTCCCGCTGTCAGGTGGAGGAATAATTATTTTGCGCGTAATAAGGAGGCACTTCCTTGCTGCGGTCATGGACCCAACTATCAGCCTCTCCACGTACAGTACTCTTCCGATGGAAGTCGTTCCTTGACCACGTTGACCACACCGCACCGAGATCACCAGGGCGGTGGACGACGGCGAGGCCTAGGAAGGGGATGATGCGGATCTGGGGAAGACGCGGCAGTGAAAGCCCGCACGGAGAGGAGTACGAGGTTTCACTGGTTCAGCTGCGGTGTGAGGCTGCTATCGCCGTAGAATAATAGGGAGTGTGGGTGAGTAGAGGGATGGCCTGGCCAGCGGTGGGAGTAGTAGGGGGTGGTGAGGCCTCCGCGGCATCACAGCCGGCCACGGGAGGCAGGAGCACGCGGCACGACCGATGCTAGTTTGGGCGGCTGGAGCAAGAAGACCAGAGGTTGAAGAAGCACTACGGCTGTTGGATGGACATCGTACGGTCACTGGAGCTAGAATCGTTCATATTGACTAAGTTGACAAAGCCCTCCATCCCCGTCAACTTAGTAGGCCCACAAGTCAGCCTCCCACCAAGGTGGGTCCCAGCTAGCAGGGGGTATTCATTTTTTTCTGCATAATAAGGAGGCAGTTCCGGTGGGTCTGAGCTAACAGCGGGGGGAACATTTTTTCACGAAATACGGTGACCCGTCTGGTGGGTCCCAGCAGTCAGGGGGAAACGTTTTTTTCACAAAATACGGTGGCCCGTCCGGTGGGTCCCTGCTGTTAGGTGGATGAATCATTATTTTCTGCGTAATAAGGAGGCACTTCCTTGCTGCGGCTGTGAACCCAGCTGTCAGCCTCTCCACGTACAGTACACTTCTGATGGAAGTCGTTCCTTGACCATGTTGACCACGCCGTGTTCCGTTGCATGCATGCGTCCATGGGCATGGCGCATCCCCACTGTCAGCCTCTCACGTACAGTCATCTTCCGATGATTCTTCGTTGTTGACCACGTTGACCACACCGTGCCGAGCGCACCAAAGGCTGGTGGACGGCGGCGAGGCCCCAAACTGGAACGACCCGGAGATGGGGAAGACGGGGCAGTGGAGTCGCAAATGGAGAGGAGTAGAAAACTTGATTGGTTCGGGTGCGCGGTAGCACAGCCGCGATGCCGCCCATGAGAGACAGGAGCAAGAACAGAGGTTGAAGAAGGAGCATGGTTGTTGGATTAACATCCAATGGTCCAACTGCTAGAATCATTTGTTGATTAAGTTGACAAAGCTCTGGATACACGTCCGCTTAGTAGGCCCACAAGTCAGCCACCAAATCTGACGGGTCCTAGCTGTCAACGGGAGGAATAATTTTTTCGCATAATAAGGAGGCACTTCCTTTCGTGCGAAGATACAGCCGGTGGGTCCCAGCTGTCAGGTGGAGGAAACATTTTTTTCCAGCTTAATAAGGAGGAACTTTCCTTGCATACGACCATGTACCTCGTGGGTCCCAGCCGTCAAGCTCTTCACATACAGTCCTATTCCGATGACTCTCGTTTGTTGACCACGCTGCACCGAGCGCAGCGAGGCGGTGGACGACGGCGAGGCCCCGGACAGGAACGACTCGGAGATGGGAAGACGCGATAGTGGAGTCACAGATTGAATCGAGGAGAAGGGTTATAACTGGTTCTGGTGCGGCGTGGGGCTGCAGTCGGTGGAGAATAACAGGAGGTCTGGAGGGGTGGAGGGATAGCCTGGCCGACGGTGGGGTAGCGCTTCGCAGCGATGCGTGCTAAGCAGAGCCACTAGCCATCAAAGGCCGGACCAGGCAGTCCCGGCGATGCTGGAGGAAGAAGACGAGAGATTGAAGGTGCATGCCGACCAAGTTGACAACGCCCTGCGTAGGCTTCGACCTATTGGCCCACATGCTAGCCCGCAAAAATGTGGCATATATTTAACCCATGTTTTCTAGAATGTACAGTCCATTTGTTGGGCTGGGTGAACAAATAATTTCGCCTCAATGCGGCCCATTTATATTATCTAAGAAATCCCAGCCCATTTGCACTTCCTTCAAATACACGAATTAGCTGGGCTCGTTATATATATAATGTTATGTTAGAAGGAGCAATTAATATCAAAAATAAACCGGAGAGGCACATTTTTATATACATAATTAACAAATTAGCGAGTTATTGCTCAGAATAAAAATGAGCGCGTTATTATTACATTGGTCCTTAAGATCTTCGCAATCTTTTGTACGCAATCACCAGGATTTTCCTTGCGTGTGAGTCAAAAACAACCAGGATTTTCCTTGCCAACTTTTGTTAAACATTTACTTTTATAAGTTAATAGCATGTGGGATGTTTTTATAATGTATATATAAGTCTCTATAAAATATACGATAATAGTAATAATATATATATATATATATAATGTGGTTAAAAATACACTGGGCTGCCGATCCTTAAGAAAAAGCCCATAGGCCGGTATGGACCTCAAAAAATAAGTTGAAACCACTGTCACCGTATGTCATGGGCTACGCATGTTAAAATACAAAATGTAGGCCTAGCTGATACTTGTTCGCCCTCTAGAAAAAAAATGATACCAGATCCCCGAGCGAACTGGATTATAGAGAGGGCCGGCGGCACGACTGAAGAAGTACATCAGGAGCGATTTTTCTTCTTCAATGGATGGCTCTCGATGGCGTTTTTTACTTGCCTCTGCACCATACAACTTGTATTTTTAGCCTCCCAGTCCACGGTGGACCAGCAGCCCATTTGTTGGGCGGGCCAACCTACAGAAACCAGCACTCTATTTTTCATCAAGCCACAAAAACAACACAATACTATGTTTGTTTTGAGGCCAAAAACATTACGGCAGGGGTTGAGCGGGGGAGGGGTCAAGACAGAGCAAAAAGATTAAAAAGAGCTGATGCGTCGTTGCTACCCTAACAAAGCAGGTGCAATTCTTCTCGGGAAGAAGGTGTGTCGTTGACACCCACACGTCACATACCCCACAGTAGGCATACTAATAAGTTCACACACAAGCACAACAGAAAAGGTAAACATTCGTATCAAACTCAGGTTCATAGGACACGTTCATATTCATAGCCAACATTCACTATCAACAACTCAAAAGATTCATATATACACAAGTTCAGCATGTCTATGGGTCCAAATGATTGATAGATCACACAACAATATTCATAGATAATTCACAAAAATAATCAGATATACACATGTTCAGTATGTTTATGCATCCAAATGATTGAGATCACAGCCAATATGATCCATGGATGAACTTTAATTACCTAGGGTACAGACTGGTAAATGGTGTTCAGTCGGAGGTACTTCTTGCTAAAATTAATGCTTGTACGAGTAACCTTTCGAGTAGATAAGAGGCAGCACAGACAATCTGAACTTTGCTTGTATGTTTATCCTCAAATAGTGGCCTCGTGCCGAGGGAGGTTTGAGCAACTTGGTCACTACTTTCATCCAACTAGTTTACTCGCTCATCTTGGTCCTGTAGCTCGCCAAAATTCTACAATGCAGACTGGTAAATGGTGTTCAGTCGGAGGTACTTCTTGCTAAAATTAATGCTTGTACGAGTAAACTTTCGAGTACATAAGAGGCAGCACAGACAATCTGAACATTGCTTGTAGGTTTATCCTCAAATAGTGGCCTCGTGCCAAGGGAGGTTTGAGCAACTTGGCCACTACTTTCATGCAACTAGTTTACTGGCTCATCTTGGTCCTGTAGCTCGACAAAATTCTACATTGCAGACGAGAAAGGAGGCGGTTGAGAAAATGAACCACCCAAATTTTTTGTGCAGTTCAACTGAAATGGAGCATCCCTAGCGTGCAGACTGATTAAGTGCCAGATGAATATACGCGTCAACCAACTTGTCTGGAATCTTTTGACTCCATGCCATACAGTTCGCTACCATATCTGCTGATAACCAAAAGGCACAAGTTGGGACCAAGACTGGACTGTGTTTTCTGGGCTATGCACCAAGCAATATTTTTAGCGTTCACTCTCCTAATACTTGGGAGTTTGACAACTGGTTGACGCCGGTTGATAGTCGAACGAATATAGGCACTTCTTGTCAACATCGATGCTTGTCTGAGTGAACTTTGGAGTACATAGCAGCAGCATAAGTATCTGTCCATCTGATCTTTTTGTGCAGTTCTATTGAAATCACCCAATGCAATGATTTGGCTGCGAGTTCAGGCTCCAAGTTACTCCTTTATAAAATCGGCAAACAGTAGCACAATACCAAATTACCAATACATGACAAGCACAATAATCAGGATAAAGACCGGTACCAACCTGTGTGAGGTAGCATATCAATTAGTTATTCCTTTCACTAGAAGCCGAGATAAGCGAAGCGACTGGCAACAGAGGAAGAAAGCAGGCCCAGATTAGCGACTGACAAGAAAGGATGAAAGCTGTCGAGGCAATGAAGCACCCAAAGTTTTTGTGTAGTTCCAAAAATATCAAGCATCCCTGTAGGCACATATATTGAGAGAGTGAGATTACTGTAATAGTGGGACTAGTTGATGAAACATATACTAACAAATAGAAGCACCCTCATTATCTTAATGGGTAAAGTTAGCAACATAGTAGTCTTGCTTAAAGAGAGGTACTAGTTTATTTAATCAGTGCCAATTAGCTCAGCACTCAAAGCATTGCCATGTATCATAGGTTGCAAAACTTTAACGTGCAAAGATAAAGGAGTTTCTCATGACAGTAGCACGATACAAATAGAGATGACAACAAACTAATATGGATGAAGGCCTTAGGCCCGTACCAACCTGAGGAAAAAGCTTACTCATGTAGTCCCATAAGAGATGATAAAGCACTCACTGGAATCACTCAATAGTATACATTTTTGTGCACTTCAAATGTATGGTTGAAATCACTCTTGTTTACCTGTGCTGAGATTATATCGAAAGATTATCAAGAACTTCCAGCAAAATTAAAGCACAGGCTGGGATACAATTCATTGTATTGTCTTGTGTAGTTCCACTAAAATGTATGATTGGCACAACATGATCCTTGTTTGCACAAGTAGGAACAAGGTGAAACCTCCATTAGCTTAGTGAGAAAGGATAGAAAGACATTAGCATATTACTCTAACAGTAGCATCAAATTCATGATGGACAATACGCAAAACATTGCCTCGTTGAACCAATGGCAATAAATTGACATGCAAAACAATAGCACTATTATGTCATGACACTAATAATATTCCCTCCCTGCTCCACCACATGATTCACCTCCATAGACAAACATACAGACGTACATGATTCAGCATAGGGTGCTACTAAAGATTTGTTTAACTCCGACAGGAAAATTAGGCAGCAATAAATTAGTGGTACTTAAGTACTCCTAATTAATTAAGTGAGACAGCAGAAGTGGAAGGGCTCCCTGGAGGATCGTCTCACATGTAAGGTAGTCGTTGCCGGAGCCCTTGAATGGCCTCGACTGAGGCCTCTGGCTTCAGCAAGATCGCCTTGGCACTGTTTATTCTTCTTCTTCTTCCTCTTCATGCTCTGTTTCTCATTCTCCTCACCAGTTGGTGAAACCAAGTACATGATTGGCCTTCTATTTCAGAATTGGTTTTGTCAGTGAGGGAGTACAAGTGTACTAGTAAAAAATAGCATTATTTTCTCATGGCAGTCGCAAAATAGAGATGAACACATGCATTAAATATCATTCTTACCTAAAGGAAGGTTATGGTGCCAATATGGATGATGAGGATTGGAACACAGATCTCCCTTTGTGCAGTTCCACCGAAATGAACCAACTGTTCCATTCTGACATTCCAGTTAAACAGCACAAAAGTCACTTCTTTTAAGAAGAGTTTTGTGCAGTGCACCAAAAGGTCACAACAGCAACCAGGTGAAATGGATATCCCTGTTTACACAAAAAGCTATAGAGGAAACAGTCAGAGTCTCAAACAATTACAGGCAAAAACATTTGGCTAAACTTGTCATGGCTTATAACAGTGGCATGGCTTCATTTTTACCAGGGGCATTAGATAAGAATAGCTAAATATTTGGTATAAGGGCATGGGACAGTGGGTGCACCAGCAGTCCAGCACCATGTACCTAAACAGGGGCATAAAGTGGTGATTCATAGTTTGTTGCCCCGAGAAACAAACATCCAAGAAACATATCTGGGTTGGTCCCATTTTTGTTCACTCTAGCCACCTACTCCTATGTGTGGATAGCAAATCTAGTCCTGGTCATACCACTGTGTTCAGCGTTACCCCTATATTTCCCTTTTCGACCAAGAGACCGGTTGGATGACCAGTCTGTACTACTTTCACCCCCTTTCCTTCCTGTTTGTACCAAGTCCGATGTACTACATACTAAATTCCCCCACCCCCACTTTATTTCTTGTTTGAACCAAGTACAAGATTCGACTCCATGAAGTAGCTTTACCTCTAACAATAGAAGAAAAAATAGGTGACGTTGGACCATCCGATCGAGAGGGGCTGAGAGGTAGAAAATGATGCACATGCAGCGACGTAGCGAGCTGGGGAAGTAGAGCTAAGGCGGTTTCGAAGGAAGATATACCTGAAGGTCGTCGGGATGTGGATAGGTGGGCGGCGGGAGGCCGGATCCGCCCACACTAGGGCAACGACGAAGGGATCGGAGGACCTCCCGCGCCGGCGCTCGGCCAGAGATAACGGTGCGGCCGGCAGTGGGTCTCCTCCCTCGCTGTCGACGACGGCCTAAACGCTGCCCCTCCTCCCCTTCACCGGCGGAGGGGGATACGTCCGGATCTGTAACCAGCGGTGAGGATAGAAAGACAGTGTTTTTTGAAGGGAGAAAGACAGTGTTACCACCCCTATCTTGTTTAGATCTGGAGAGGATGAGAGTGTGTGAATAGAGCAACCCTAGCAAGCAAGCGCGGAGGCTCCGGCCTATATATACGTAGTGGGGTAGTTTTCCTTTTTCACTCCATCAAAACAATCGTTTAAAATTGTGTACTACGTGCCAGGTCGCCGTTTTTTTAGTTGTTGATTGTTTTTTGAGATAGCTACCCGCTTGTTCCAAGTGGTGTTACGGTGTGCCAGGTCGCACTTTGTATCGTTCAAGTCTGGTACAAGTCCCTCCATTAAATGAACAACCACCCCCTCGTAAAAATTGTGAACAAGCCCACGGCTAAAATTATCGGAAACGTGGGTTGCCCCAACATGCATTATTATTTATATTTTCTACTCCCTCCGTTCCTAAATATAAGTCTTTTTTATTAGCCACACCTAAGACAAGAATTTTTTTATTAGCAGTGAACCCCACATGTCATAGACACAAAAAGTGTGGCAAGATTCCCTTAGGCAAGCCAAAGTGTGTCTAACAATTTGAGCAACTCAAGTTAGGCAAGTGTGGCAAGTGTGGGAAAAATAATGTGGCAACATAAGACAAACATAGTCACAATCCAAACAGCCCCGTAATTTTTTGTGACATGCATGAAAATTTGGTTAGTTAAATTTATAGTCAAAATTTGGCAAGGTGCATCAAATCAACACATGCAAGTATCAAAAGGGAAGTCACGGCATGCATGCATGCGTTGTACTCCCTCAGTTTCCAAATATAAGTCTTTTTAGAGATTGCAACAAGTGACTACATACGAAGCAAAATATGTCTACATACATCCGTATGTTGTAGTCCATTTGAAATGTGTAAAAAGACTTATATCGAGTGCAGTGCTTTGATGTGTCGCGTCAACTCGTACAAGACCGAGAAGTTTGATTACTACAACGCCCTCTCCCTCGCGGACTGAGCTCCAGTGCCTTAACTGCACCTGCCTTTGGCTGCATGACAGGTGGGCCAACCACCTGTTGGGCCCACCTGTCATAGATGCAAAGGCAGGAGCAGTAAGTCAATGAAGTTGCGTCCCTCCCACGCGCATGAGCGTGGTGGCTGGCAGGACTAGTAGGAGCTTTCGCTACACGCTTCTTGACGGCGGCGAACTTGCGGATGGAGTTGACCATCATGTCGTCCATGCGAGAGGCGAAGCCGGCGTCGGCGAGGGCTACGACGCCGGCGGTCGCCAGCACCGTCTGGAAACGCTGCGCGGTGCGGGGCCGTAGGCCGGCGCCTTGGATGATTTGGCACAGCCAACTGCCGCTCGCGACCATCGCCTCCATAGGTGCTTCTGGCTTCTGGTCACTTGGTCTTGGATTGGAGTGAGGAGTGTTGCACAGAGACTAAGGAGTAGATGGATTGGAGTGGTGGGGCGCCTTTATATGAGAATCCAAACTCTGTTGCATTCACATTGTGCTGGCTCTATTCTGCTTCTCCAATTAATTCCCTCTGCATGTAGAGTAATTTGAGGATGCATCATTGACCGTTCAACGTCTCGGGAACCGCTACCCTCTCCCTCCTTGGCATTCAAGCACCTATAGAGGCGACTGTCGCTCGCGTCTATCGCGTGCCAGGAGACATTCCCGTCGACGACGAGGTGCCTATGGTGACTTCGTAAATTTCAAGATGATAGTACTAGTATACTCAATATTGTGCACCGCGACCAAGGCCGAGAGGAAAACGAGAGAACTACGTATTTATTTACGGTGTAGATTCACTCATTTTGCTCCATATGTACTCCGTCTCGGTGTAGTCTAGTCACTTGTTGAAATCTCTAGAAAGGCAAATACTCCTTTCTAGTTTACAGGGCTATACTAGCAAGTACTCCCTCCGTCCGAAAATACTTGTCATCAAAATGGATAAAAAAGATGTATCTAGAACTAATATACATCTAGATACATCCCCTTTTATTCATTTTGATGACAAGTATTTCCGGACGGAGGGAGTACTACAATAGTGGGCTCACATAGCAATTTTGTCTCATGCAAGAGCCTGGCTATATGCGTGCTCCAAGGTTCGCAACTGCCACGTTCGGGTTGCACTTGGCTCTTCGCCTCTTCGAGAAGACGAACAATGATGTTACTACTACTGCTTCTACAGTATCGAATCCACTGCTGCATGTCCGTCCACCGCGAGCGGGAGGGATAGCTTGTTGTAGTACTATAAGCAAAAGCCTGTCCTCGTCTGCGAGCCACCGCGCGCATGGGCGAGGGAGAAGGCGTGTAGTAGTAAAATCAAGATTCTCCTCGTTGTACGAGTTGACGCGACACATCATAGCACTGGCCCCACATGGTTGCCTCTAAACTTGGCTGAAAGACCCGTAGTGTACAATACTCCATTTGCTGCAACCTCTAACATTTACCCCACCACAAATTAAAATATATATTCCTGTCTTGACCAGATGAGCGTGCAAACTAGAATCACCAGGATGACAGGTAGGGCCAGAAGATTACTTTAATCAAAAAAATATAGCATGGAAACGACCCCAACGATTTTAAGCTTACAGGCACGGTACACGCTATTCTAGATTACTCTACACATGAAACTGCCACACGAGCGTCCGGGCTGCGCTTGGCTCTTCGCCTCTTCAGGAAGTGAACTATGATGGAGTACTGGAGGAGTACTACAGTATGCTTCTGGCCATCTGACACCGATTGAACTGCTGCATGTCCACCGCGTACGGGAGGGAGAGCGTGTAGCGAACGAAAGCTTCTCCTAGTCCTGCCAGCCACCACGCTCATGGGCGAGGGAGGGATGCAGCTTCATTGACTTACTGCTCCTGCCTTTGCGTCCATGACAGGTGGTCCCAATAGGTTGGTGGCCCACCTGTCATGCAGCCAAAGGCAGGTGCGGTTAAGGCGAGAGGGCGTTGTAGTAATCAAACTTCTCGGTCTTGTACGAGTTGACGCGACACATCAAAGCACTGCACTCGATATATTTCAATATTTTGCATTTACCGGTGCATTAATTACAACGCATGCATGCATGCCGTGACTCTCCTTTTGATACTTGCATGTGTTGATTTAATGCACCTTGAAGTAGTATGAATATGTGACGATAAAGCTTTGTAATGCCTCGGCCCTAATAAAGCAAGAGATGGTTGTGCACGAGAAGGGCGAGATCATCCAGACGGAATAGGATCCGATGATGGAGCTCTCTATGGTCTCGATGGACCTCACCTTGCTCCACTGCCCCTTGTGCCTCCGCCCCTTGAAGCCTCCAGTGTATGAGGTTCGAATACACCTTGTCTGTTCGGTTGATCGAGCAAGGTGCAGGTTTCTTGATTGATGTGTTGTTCGATTGATTTCTGCGGTGCAAGGGAGGGCACCTGGCTTGCGCAGACTGCCGCGTCGAGTGCCCCGAGAACCAGCGGCAGTGCCAAAAGTGCGAGCGCGGCAGTGGCTTCGACGTGCGGAACACGGCGTGGACGCCGTCCTCTCCTCGGTGAGGGTGGAGTGCCCGCACGAAGGCTATGGGCTCTACGTCACTTACCACAAGCTCACCGATCACCAGAGCATGTGTCCGCTAGCGCCCTGCAAACGCCATATGCCCGTCTGCGGCTACAAAGGCCCGCCGCCGGTGCTCTCCCACCACATCAGCACTGTGCATCCCATGCACGTGCACAGGATCTAGTACGGAAAGGCGCTCCAGCTGCAAGTGCCATTGTCGGAGCCACGGCTCTTGCTGTTCACGCAGGAGGACGGGCGCATGTTTTTCTTGGTCAGCGGCATGCTCGACATCGGCGCGGCTATCACCGTGTCGGTCGTCTGCATCAGAGCGGGGGCGTCCCCACTACCGCACTATGTGGCCAAGCTGTTGGAAAACGGCCCGCCGGGCGAGCCCAAAAGCAGGACTGACGCCGTCAAGGTGGAAATGGAGGTGACAAGCAGCAGGGATCCCGCCGACGTCGCCGTGCAGGAGCTGACCTTCTTCACAGTTCCGGCCAAGCTGCTGGCCGGGGCTAAGCTGGTGTCCCTCCACATTAAGATTGACAAGCTCGCATCCTAAATGATTCTATAGTGCCTTCTGTTTATCTTAGTAATATGCTAATATAGGGGTTAGCTCGGTCTACTTTAGCTTAAGAGATGGTGGGTTTTGGTGGCGATGCAACAATTACCTCAACATCAGATCAGCAGTGCAAGTAATTTCGAACAGTCGAATGGATATTTTGTGTCTGTTGGATATAAAGATTCTTTGGGTAAGAAGTAACAGCTTATATGCTTTTTTCGAAATGGAACAGCGATACTAGTATATTTTTTGTTGACATGCACTAATATTTTCGAAACGGACGTCGGGCTGTAGCTAGAAGGGCGGTTGGGACGCAACATCAGCCCATACCGCGGTGACCCATGATTGGGACGCACCGACTGTGGATTTTCTCCCTTGCCGATGTCGACCGCGTCTATGCAGAACATTGTTCCCTTCCCCCAGCTGCGGGATCAGGCCAGATATGTGACCAGCGGTGTGGCCACCGTCGTTCTATGCTTGTGAAGAGAGCAACCCAAGCAAGCAGGCTTGTAGCTTAGGCTCCTGCTAGTGTATATATAGTGGTTTTCTTTTTCTCTCCATATCAACCATTTTATATTGCGTATGTGTCATTGAAGAGTGAAATGATGGTTGCTTATTCCGACTAACTTACTGTGTGATTTGACTGCTCCTTTAGTGGCCCCTACACGTACTCCCCCTACGTGTATGCAACAGTCACACATACACATGGACGCAAAAACGCCCGCGACGCCCTAATGCATGCATGTCTGAGCACACGACGAAACACACACGATCACGCTCAAGTGCTCAACCTACACGTGCATGCACACACATACTCAGCCAGGGTGAGCTAGTGACCATAGAAACACCGGAAAATGTATATATTGAGCGCAATGAGCATATTATGAAGTCCGCTGACCGTATTTTTACAAATATACAGTGACAGACAGTGTATTTATCTCATTTGAAATTAAGCCATATTAACCGGAGAGGACGCAGTATGGACTAGCATTACTTTGTTGTGTCCCGTCAACTTGCTGAACGAGGAGAAGCTTGCAGGACGGGAGAAGCTTGTGCGCGATGGCTCGCAGGACAAGGAGAAACTTTTGACTAATGCAAGCTCTCCTTCGCTCAGGCGGTGGACGTGCAACAGTTAATTCGGTGTCAGATTGCCAGAAGCATACACTATACTAGTACTATTATTGTTGCACTTCCCGAAGAGGCGAACAACCAAGCGCAAAGTTTACTAGTACTAGTACTACTACTATAGTCTATAGAGGTATGTACTATACTAGTACTAGGAACTAGATGGAGGAGTGTCTGCACTCTTATTATATTTTTAAAATGTGATAAAGCAATCTTCAACACATTTGGTTCTCTTCAAGGGTTCTCGCATGTGATAATGGAAGTTGATTGCATGGAACACTCGCCACAATTCTCGCTTAATTCTGGCTCATATTCTGTTACAAATAGGAGCGCTCGGTAATATTTCCTATTTTTTTGTTATTCAGCATGTAAACAGGTCAGCAAACCTTGTGGTGCATCTTTGTGCGAACCGTGCTTGCTGCACTTTGAATGTGGCCGAGAGCTGGCTTGATGAAACACCTCGCTTCCTACTTTTTTGCGTGGTACCTCGCTTCCTAGTGACCAGTGTCCTGGCTGATCGTCATAAGAATGATTATATATGAATAAAGCTCTCTCATTTACCCACAAAAAAGATTAAGCCATATTAACCGGAAAGGAGGGAGTATGGACTAGCACTACTTGTTGGTGTGTCCCGTCAACTCGCAGAACGAGGAGAAGCTTGTAGGACAAGGTGAAGCTCGCTTACGCCTTTTGACTAATGCAACGTACCCTCGCCCAGGCGTTGGACATGCATCAGTTCATTCGGTGTCAGATTGCCAGAGGCATACACTGTAGTACCGAACATGCGGAGTACCATCATTGTTCGACTTCACGAAGAGGTGAAGAGCCAAGCGCAAGGTTTAGTAGTACGAGTAGTACTACTACTAGAACCGCATGGTGGAGCCTCTGTACTCTTTTTTTTTAATCTCTGATAAAGTACCATTTATTCCGAAGAAGGGCGGAAAACGGCAGCCCAACATGTAATGATGATATCGATCAACCATGCTTGAATATATCTTGGCCTCCGTGCGAGCCCGTCTGTGTGTTCTCGCTCATCGTCTCTCTCAAGGAACGGCGGGTTGGCCATTTTGCCATCAATTGAGATAGGTTTGCTCACACTGGTCCCACATGTCAGTGATATGCCAAGAGGAGGTGCATTGACCGACTGGCCATACGCGTACTTGGTTTTGCACCTTCATACTACTCCTCCCTCCGTCATAGTTTACAGGGCGCGCTTCATTATGATGCATTTCTCTCAATGCATTTCCACCGCCAGAGAGACTTTAGACGCATTTGGTTTAATGCTCAATTAATTAGGGTTTGGTAACCGCAATTTTCTCTCGATGTAGTACTACGGAGTGGAGTAAGTGCATGCATGTGTGTACCCGGGGTGGAAGCACTGCATGCATGTGTGCACGCATTATTTCCTCTAGTAATATACGCCGTGCTATAATTACCAATGCTATTTTTCAGGCCAATCGCTAGTCGCCTTGGTCCCAGAGATTTTCTCTTTTTCTGAAGCGCGCTCTATAAAAAGTGACGGATGGAGTAGTATGAGAGGATTCAAAGAAGAGCGTATTGATGGTTGCTTCTTCCAAGCAACTTACAGTGGGAAAGGTGGGGCTTATGATTTGACTGTTAATTACTCACTATTAATGCGGCACAACGACCGGTCTAAGTCTCCCATGCGGCTGTGCACTGTTGGAAATATGCCCTAGAGGCAATAATAAAATGGTTATTATTATATTTCTTTGCTCATGATAATTGTCTATTATTCATGCTATAATTGTGTTATCCGGAAATCATAATACATGTGTGAATGCATAGACCACAACACGTCCCTAGTGAGCCTCTAGTTGACTAGCTCTTTGATCAAAAGATAGTCATGGTTTCCTGACTATGGACATTGGATGTCATTGATAACGGGATCACATCATTAGGAGAATGATGCGATGGACAAGACCCAATCCTAAGCATAGCTCAAAGATCATGTAGTTCGTTTGCTATAGCTTTTCCGAATGTCAAGTATCATTTCCTTAGACCATGAGATTGTGAAACTCCCGGATACCATAGGAGTGCTTTGGGTGTGCCAAACGTCACAACGTAACTGGGTGACTATAAAGGTACACTACTAGTATCTCCGAAAGTGTCTGTTGGGTTGGCATGAATCGAGACTGGGATTTGTCACTCCGTATGACGGAGAGGTATCTCTGGGCCCACTCGGTAATGCATCATCATAATGAGCTCAATGTGACCAAGTGGTTGATCACGGGATCATGCATTACGGTACGAGTAAAGTGACTTGCCGGTAACGAGATTGAACGAGGTATTGGGATACCGACGATCGAGTCTCGGGCAAGTAACGTACCGATTGACAAAGGGAATTGTATATGGGATTGATTGAATCCTCGATATTGTGGTTCATCCGATGAGATCATCGAGGAGCATGTGGGAGCCAACATGGGTAACCAGATCCCGCTATTGGTTATTGACCGGAGAGTCGTCTCGGTCATGTCTGCGTGTCTCCCGAACCCATAGGGTCTACACACTTAAGGTTCGGCGACGCTAGGGTTGTTGAGATATTAGTATACGGTAACCCGAAAGTTGTTCGGAGTCCCGGATGAGATCCCGGATGTCACGAGGAGCTCTGGATTGGTCCGGAGGTGAAGATTTATATATAGGAAGTTAAGTTTCGGCCATCGGGAAAGTTTCGGGGGTAATCGGTATTGTACCGGGACCACCGGAAGGGTCCCGGGGGTCCACCGAGTGGGGCCACCTGTCCTGGAGGGACCCATGGGCTGAAGTGGGAGGGGAACCAGCCCCTAGTGGGCTGGTGCACCCCCCCATGGGCCTCCCCTGCGCCTAGGGTTGGAAACCCTAGGGGTGGGGGCACCCCACTTGGCTTGGGGGGCACTCCACCCCCCTTGGCCGCCGCCCCCCTTGGAGATTGCATCTCCTAGGGCCGGCGCCCCACCCCCCCTAGGGGTCCTATATATAGTGGGGGGAGGGAGGGCAGCCGCACCCTAGCCCCTGGCGCCTCCCTCTCCCTCCCGTGACACTCCTTCCTCTCCCTTGAGCTTGGTGAAGCCCTGCCGAGATCACCGTTGCTTCCACCACCACGCCGTTGTGCTGCTGGATCTTCATCAACTTCTCCTTCCCCCTTGCTGGATCAAGTTGGAGGAGACGTCTTCCCAACTGTACATGTGTTGAACGCGGAGGTGTCGTCCGTTCGGCGCTAGGTCATCGGTGATTTGGATCACGACGAGTACGAGTCCATCAACCCTGTTCTCTTGAACGCTTCCGCGCGCGATCTACAAGGGTATGTAGATGCACTCCCCTCTCCCTCATTGCTAGATGACTCCATAGATTGATCTTGGTGATGCGTAGAAAATTTTAAAATTCTGCTACGTTCCCCGACAGTGGCATCATGAGCTAGGTCTATGCGTAGTTTCTATGTACGAGTAGAACACAAAGCAGTTATGGGCGTGGATATTGTCAATTTGCTTGCCGTTACTAGTCTTATCTTGATTCGGCGGCATCGTGGGATGAAGCGGCCTGGACCGACCTTACATGTATGCTTACGTGAGACTGGTTCAACCGATTGACATGCACTAGTTACATAAGGTGGCTGGCGGGTGTCGTCTCTCCCACTTTAGTCGGTTCGGATTCGATGAAAAGGGTCCTTACGAAGGGTAAATAGAAATTGGCATATCACGTTGTGGTTTTGGCGTAGGTAAGAAACGTTCTTGCTAGAAACCTATAGCAGCCACGTAAAAACTTGCAACAACAATTAGAGGACGTCTAACTTGTTTTTGCAGCATGTGCCGTGTGATGTGATATGGCCAAAAGGATGTGATGAATGTTATATGTGATTTATGAGATTGATCATGTTCTTATAATAGGAATCACGACTTGCATGTCGATGAGTATGACAACCGACAGGAGCCATAGGAGTTGTCTTTATTTATTTATGACCTGCGTGTCAACATAAACGTCATGTAATTACTTTACTTTATTGCTAAAATGTTAGCCATAGTAGTAGAAGTAATAGATGACGAGACAACTTCAAGAAGAAACGATGATGGGGATCATGATGATGGAGATCATGGTGTCATGCCGGTGACAACGATGATCATGGAGCCCTGAAGATGGAGATCAAAAGGAGCAAATGATATTGGCCATATCATGTCACTATTTGATTGCATGTGATGTTTATCATGTTTTACATCTTATTTGCTTAGAACGACGGTAGCTTAAATAAGATGATCCCTCGTAATAATTTCAAGAAAGTGTTCCCCCTAACTGTGCACCGTTGCGAAGGTTCGTTGTTTCGAAGCACCACATGATGATCGGGTGTGATAGATTCTAACGTTCGAATACAACGGGTGTAAGCCAGATTTACACACGCAATACACTTAGGTTGACTTGACGAGCCTAGCATGTACAAACATGGCCTCGGAACACGGAAGACCGAAAAGTCGAGCATGAGCCGTATAGAAGATACGGTCAACATGAAGATGTTCACCGATGTTGACTAGTCCGTCTCACGTGATGATCGGACACGGCCTAGTTGACTCGGATCATGTTTCACTTAGATGACTAGAGGGATGTCTATCTGAGTGGGAGTTCATTGAATAATTTGATTAGATGAACTTAATTATCATGAACTTAGTCTAAAATCTTTACACTATGTCTTGTAGATGAAATAGCCCACGCTAATGTTGCCCTCAACTTCAACGCGTTCCTAGAGAAAACCAAGCTGAAAGATGATGGCAGCAACTATACGAACTGGGTCCGGAACCTGAGGATCATCCTCATAGCTGCCAAGAAAGATTATGTCCTAGAAGCACCGCTAGGTGACGCACCCATCCCAGAGAACCAAGACGTTATGAACGCTTGGCAGTCACGTGCTAATGATTACTCCCTTGTTCAGTGTGGCATGCTTTACAGGTTAGAACCGGGGCTCCAAAAGCGTTTTGAGCGACACGGAGCATATGAGATGTTCGAAGAGCTGAAAATGGTTTTCCAAGCTCATGCCCAGGTCGAGAGATATGAAGTCTCTGACAAGTTCTTCAGTTGTAAGATGGAGGAAAACAGTTCTGTCAGGGAGCACATACTCAAAATGTCTGGGTTGGATAACCGCTTGACTCAGCTGGGAGTTAATCTCCTGGATGACGCGGTCATTGACAGAATCCTTCAGTCGCTTCCACCGAGCTACAAGAGCTTTGTGATGAACTTCAATATGCAGGGGATGGAAAAGACCAATCCTGAGGTATATTCAATGCTGAAATCAGCGGAGGTGGAAATCAAAAAGGAACATCAAGTGTTGATGGTGAATAAAACCACTAAGTTCAGAAAGGCAAGGGTAAAAGAACTTCAAGAAGGACGGCAAGGGAGTTGCCGCCCCCGGTAAGCAAGCTGCCAGGAAGAAGTCAAAGAATGGACCCAAGCCTGAGGCTGAGTGTTTTTATTGCAAGGGAAGTGGTCACTGGAAGCGGAACTGCCCCAAATACTTAGCGGATAAGAAGGCCGGCAACACTAAAGGTATATGTGATATACATGTAATTGATGTGTACCTTACCAATACTCGTAGTAGCTCCTGGGTATATGATACCAGTGCGGTTGCTCACATTTGTAACTCAAAGCAGGAGCTGCGGAATAAGCGGAGACTGGCGAAGGACGAGGTGACGATGCGCGTCGGGAATGGTTCCAAGGTCGATGTGATCGCCGTCGGCACGCTACCTCTACATTTACCTACGGGATTAGTTTTAAACCTCAATAATTGTTATTTAGTGCCAGCTTTGAGCATGAACATTGTATCAGGATCTCGTTTAATTCGAGATGGCTACTCATTTGAATCCGAGAATAATGGTTGTTCTATTTATATGAGAGATATGTTTTATGGTCATGCTCCACTGGTGAATGGTTTATTCTTAATGAATCTCGAGTGTAATGTTACACATATTCATAGTGTGAATACCAAAAGATGTAAGGTTGATAATGATAGTCCCACATACTTGTGGCACTGCCACCTTGGTCACATAGGTGTCAAACGCATGAAGAAGCTCCATGCAGATGGACTTTTGGAGTCTCTTGATTACGAATCATTTGACACGTGCGAACCATGCCTCATGGGTAAAATGACCAAGACTCCGTTCTCAGGAACAATGGAGTGAGCAACCAACTTATTGGAAATCATACATACTGATGTGTGCGGTCCAATGAGTGTTGAGGCTCGCGGTGGCTATCGTTATGTTCTCACCCTCACTGATGACTTGAGTAGATATGGGTATGTCTACTTGATGAAACACAAGTCTGAGACCTTTGAAAAGTTCAAGGAATTTCAGAGTGAGGTTGAGAATCAACGTGATAGAAAAATCAACTTCCTGCGATCAGATCGTGGGGGAGAATATTTGAGTCATGAATTTGGCACACACTTAAGGAAATGTCGAATAGTTTCACAACTCACGCCGCCTGGAACACCTCAGCATAATGGTGTGTCTGAACATCGTAATCACACTCTATTGGATATGGTGCGATCTATGATGTCTCTTACTGATCTACCGCTGTCATTTTGGGGCTATGCTTTAGAGACTGCCGCATTCACTTTAAATAGGGCTCCGTCGAAATCCGTTGAGATGACACCGTATGAATTATGGTTTTGGAATAAACCTAAGCTGTAGTTTCTAAAAGTTTGGGGATGCGTCAAGAAACTTCAACCTGGAAAGCTCGAACCCAAATCGGAAAAATGTGTCTTCATAGGATACCCTAAAGAAACTATTGGGTATACCTTCTACCTCAGATCCGAAGGCAAGATCTTTGTTGCCAAGAATGGATCCTTTCTAGAGCAAGAGTTTCTCTCGAAAGAAATAAGTGGGAGGAAAGTAGAACTTGATGAAGTATTACCTCTTGAACCGGAGAGTGGCGCAGCTCAGGAAATTGTTCCTGAGGTGCCTGCACCGACTAGAGAGGAAGTTAATGATGATGATCATGAAACTTCAGATCAAGTTGCTACTGAACTTCGTAGGTCCACAAGGACACGTTCCGCACCAGAGTGGTACGGCAACCCTGTCTTGGAAATCATGTTGTTAGACAACGGTGAACCTTCGAACTATGAAGAAGCGATGGCGGGCCCGGATTTCGACAAATGGTTGGAAGCCATGAAATCCGAGATAGGATCCATGTATGAAAACGAAGTATGGACTTTGACTGACTTGCCCGATGATAGGCGAGCCATAGAAAATGAATGGATCTTTAAGAAGAAGACAGACGCAGATGGTAATGTAACCATCTATAAAGCTCGGCTTGTCGCTAAGGGCTATCGACAAGTTCAAGGGGTTGACTACGATGAGACTTTCTCACCCGTAGCGGAGCTGAAGTCCGTCCAAATCATGTTAGCAATTGCCGCATTCTATGATTATGAGATATGGCAAATGGACGTCAAAATGGCATTCCTTAATGGTTTCCTTAAGGAAGAATTGTATATGATGCAGCCGGAAGGTTTTGTCGATCCTAAGAATGTTGACAAGGTGTGCAAGCTCCAACGCTCGATCTATGGGCTGGTGCAAGCATCTCGGAGTTGGAACATTCGTTTTGATGAGATGATCAAAGCGTTTGGGTTTATGCAGACTTATGGAGAAGCATGCATTTACAAGAAAGTGAGTGGGAGCTCTATAGCATTTCTCATATTGTATGTGGATGACATACTGTTGATGGGAAATGATATAGAATTCTTGGAAAGCATAAAGGCCTACTTGAACAAGTGTTTTTCAATGAAGGATCTTGGAGAAGATGCTTACATATTAGGCATCAAGATCTATAGAGATAGATCGAGACGCCTCATTGGTCTTTCACACAGTATGTACCTTGACAAGATATTGAAGAAGTTCAATATGGATCAGTCAAAGAAGGGGTTCTTGCCTATATTGCAAGGTATGAGATTGAGCACGGCTCAATGCCCGACCACGGCAGAAGATAGAGAAAAGATGAGTGTCGTCCCCTATGCCTCGGCCATAGGGTCTATCATGTATGCTATGTTGTGTACCAGACCTGAAGTAAACCTTGCCGTAAGTTTGGTAGGAAGGTACCAAAGTAATCCCGGCATGGAACACTAGACAGCGGTCAAGAATATCCTGAAGTACCTGAAGAGGACTAAGGATATGTTTCTCGTTTATGGAGGTGACGAAGAGCTCGTCGTAAAGGGTTACGTCGATGCTAGCTTCGACACAGATCTGGATGACTCTAAGTCACAAACGGGATACGTGTATATTTTGAATGGTGGGGCAGTAAGCTGGTGGAGTTGCAAGCAAAGCGTTGTGGCGGGATCTACATGTGAAGCGGAGTACATGGCAGCCTCAGAGGCAGCACAAGAAGCAATCTGGGTGAAGGAGTTCATTACCGACCTAGGAGTCATACCCAATGCGTCGGGCCCGATGACTCTCTTCTGTGACAACACTGGAGCTATTGCACTTGCCAAGGAGCCCAGGTTTCACAGGAAGACCAGGCATATCAAGCGTTGCTTCAACTCCATTCGTGAAAGTGTTCAAAATGGAGACATAGATATTTGTAAAATACATAAGGACCTGAATGTGGCAGATCCGTTGACTAAACCTCTCCCTAGAGCAAAACATGATCAACACCAGAATTGCATGGGTGTTCGATTCATCACAATGTAACTAGACTATTGACTCTAGTGCAAGTGGGAGACTATTGGAAATATGCCCTAGAGGCAATAATAAAATGGTTATTATTATATTTCTTTGTTCATGATAATTGTCTATTATTCATGCTATAATTGTGTTATCCGGAAATCGTAATAAATGTGTGAATGCATAGACCACAACACGTCCCTAGTGAGCCTCTAGTTGACTAGCTCGTTGATCAAAAGATAGTCATGGTTTCCTGACTATGGACATTGGATGTCATTGATAACGGGATCACATCAATAACGGGATATGTCATTGGATGTCATTGGATGTGATCCCGTTATCAATGACATCCAGTGTCCATAATCAAGAAACCATGACTATCTTTCGATCAACGAGCTAGTCAACTAGAGGCTCACTAGGGACGTGTTGTGGTCTATGTATTCACACATGCATTACGATTTCCGGATAACACAATTATAGCATGAATAATAGACAATTATCATGAACAAAGAAATATAATAATAACCATTTTATTATTGCCTCTAGGGCATATTTCCAACAGTCTCCCACTTGCACTAGAGTCAATAGTCTAGTTACATTGTGATGAATCGAACACCCATGCAGTTCTGATGTTGATCATGTTTTGCTCTAGGGAGAGGTTTAGTCAATGGATCTGCCACATTCAGGTCCGTATGTACTTTACAAATATCTATGTCTCCATTTTGAACACTTTCACGAATGGAGTTGAAGCGACGCTTTATGTGCCTGGTCTTCCTGTGAAACCTGGGCTCCTTGGCAAGGGCAATAGCTCTAGTGTTGTCACAGAAGAGAGTCATCGGGCCCGACGCATTGGGTATGACTCCTAGGTCGGTAATGAACTCCTTCACCCAGATTTCCTCTTGTGCTGCCTCCGAGGCTGCCATGTACTCCGCTTCACATGTAGATCCCGCCACAACGCTTTGCTTGCAACTGCACCAGCTTACTGCCCCACCATTCAAAATATACACGTATCCGGTTTGTGACTTAGAGTCATCCAGATCTGTGTCGGAGCTAGCATCGACGTAACCCTTTACGACGAGCTCTTCGTCACCTCCATAAACGAGAAACATATCCTTAGTCCTCTTCAGGTACTTCAGGATATTCTTGACCGATGTCCAGTGTTCCATGCCGGGATTACTTTGGTACCTTCCTACCAAACTTACGACAAGGTTTACATTAGGTCTGGTACACAGCATAGCATACATGATAGACCCTATGGCCGAGGCATAGGGGACGACACTCATCTTTTCTCTATCTTCTGCCGTGGTCGAGCATTGAGCTGTGCTCAATCTCGTACCTTGCAATACAGGCAAGAACCCCTTCTTTGACTGATCCATTTTGAACTTCTTAAATATATTGTCAAGGTACGTACTCTGTGAAAGACCAATGAGGCGTCTCGATCTATCTCTATAGATCTTGATGCCTAATATATAAGCAGCTTCTCCAAGATCCTTCATTGAAAAACACTTGTTCAAGTAGGCCTCTATGCTTTCGAAGAATTCTATATCAATTCCCATCAACGGTATGTCATCCACATACAATATGAGAAATGCTACAGAGCTCCCACTCACTTTCTTGTAAATGCAGGCTTCTCCATAAGTCTGTGTAAACCCAAACGCTTTGATCATCTTATCAAAATGAATGTTCCAACTCCGAGATGCTTGCACCAGCCCATAAATCGAGCGTTGGAGCTTGCACACCTTGTCAGCATTCTTAGGATCGACAAAACCTTCCGGATGCATCATATACAATTCTTCCTTAAGGAAACCATTAAGGAATGCCATTTTGACTTCTATTTGCCATATCTCATAATCATAGAATGCGGCAATTGCTAACATGATTCGGACGGACTTCAGCTTCGCTACGGGTGAGAAAGTCTCATCATAGTCAACCCCTTGAACTTGTCGATAACCCTTAGCGACAAGCCGAGCTTTATAGATGGTTACATTACCATCCGCGTCTGTCTTCTTCTTAAAGATCCATTTATTTTCTACGGCTCGCCGATCATCGGGCAAGTCAGTCAAAGTCCATACTTCGTTTTCATACATGGATCCTATCTCGGATTTCTTGGATTCCAGCCATTTGTCGGAATCCGGGCCCGCCATCGCTTCTTCATAGTTTGAAGGTTCACCGTTGTCTAACAACATGATTTCCAAGACAGGGTTGCCGTACCACTCTGGTGCGGAACGTGTCCTTGTGGACCTACGAAGTTCAGTAGCAACTTGATCTGAAGTTTCATGATCATCATCATTAACTTCCTCTCTAGTCGGTGCAGGCACTTCAGGAACAATTTCCTGAGCTGCGCCACTCTCCGGTTCAAGAGGTAATACTTCATCAAGTTCTACTTTCCTTCCACTTATTTCTTTCGAGAGAAACTCTTTCTCTAGAAAGGATCCATTCTTGGCAACAAAGATCTTTCCTTCGTATCTGAGGTAGAAGGTATACCCAATAGTTTCTTTAGGGTATCCTATGAAGACGCATTTTTCCGATTTGGGTTCGAGCTTTTCAGGTTGAAGTTTCTTGACATAAGCATCGCATCCCCAAACTTTTAGAAACGACAGCTTAGGTTTCTTCCCAAACCATAATTCATACGGTGTCGTCTCAACGGATTTCGACGGAGCCCTATTTAAAGTGAATGCGGCAGTCTCTAAAGCATAGCCCCAAAATGACAATGGTAAATCGGTAAGAGACATCATAGATCGCACCATATCCAACAGAGTGCGATTACGACGTTCGGACACACCATTACGCTGAGGTGTTCCAGGCGGCGTGAGTTGTGAAACTATTCCACATTTTCTTAAGTGTGTGCCAAATTTGTGACTCAAGTATTCTCCTCCACGATCTGATCGCAAGAATTTGATTTTCCTGTCACGTTGATTCTCAACCTCACTCTGAAATTCCTTGAACTTTTCAAAGGTCTCAGACTTGTGTTTCATCAAGTAGACATACCCATATCTACTCAAGTCATCAGTGAGGGTGAGAACATAACGATAGCCACCGCGAGCCTCAACACTCATTGGACCGCACACATCAGTATGTATGATTTCCAATAAGTTGGTTGCTCACTCCATTGTTCCTGAGAACGGAGTCTTGGTCATTTTACCCATGAGGCATGGTTCGCACGTGTCAAATGATTCGTAATCAATAGACTCCAAAAGTCCATCTGCATGGAGCTTCTTCATGCGTTTGACACCTATGTGACCAAGGCGGCAGTGCCACAAGTATGTGGGACCATCATTATCAACCTTACATCTTTTGGTATTCACACTATGAATATGTGTAACATTACACTCGAGATTCATTAAGAATAAACCATTCACCAGCGGAGCATGACCATAAAACATATCTCTCATATAAATAGAACAACCATTATTCTCGGATTTAAATGAGTGGCCATCTCGAATTAAACGAGATCCTGATACAATGTTCATGCTCAAAGCTGGTACTAAATAACAATTATTGAGGTTTAAAACTAATCCCGTAGGTAAATGTAGAGGTAGCTTGCCGACGGCGATCACATCGACCTTGGAACCATTCCCGACGTGCATCATCACCCCGTCCTTTACCAGTCTCCGCTTATTCCGCAGCTCCTGCTTTGAGTTACAAATGTGAGCAACCGCACCGGTATCAAATACCCAGGAGCTACTACGAGTACTAGTAAGGTACACATCAATTACATGTATATCACATATACCTTTAGTGTTGCCGGCCTTCTTGTCCGCTAAGTATTTGGGGCAGTTCCGCTTCCAGTGACCACTTCCCTTGCAATAAAAACACTCAGTCTCGGGCTTGGGTCCATTCTTTGGCTTCTTCCCGGCAGCTTGCTTACCGGGCGCGGCAACTCCCTTGCCGTCCTTCTTGAAGTTCTTCTTACCCTTGCCTTTCTTGAACTTAGTGGTTTTATTAACCATCAACACTTGATGTTCCTTTTTGATTTCCACCTCTGCTGATTTTAGCATTGAATATACCTCAGGAATGGTCTTTTCTATCCCCTGCATATTGAAGTTCATCACAAAGCTCTTGTAGCTTGGTGGAAGCGACTGAAGGATTCTGTCAATGACCGCGTCATCCGGGAGATTAACTCCCAGCTGAGTCAAGCGGTTATCCAACCCAGACATTTTGAGTATGTGCTCACTGACAGAACTATTTTCCTCCATCTTACAACTGAAGAACTCGTCGGAGACTTCATATCTCTCGACCCGGGCATGAGCTTGGAAAACCATTTTCAGCTCTTCGAACATCTCATATGCTCCGTGTCGCTCAAAACGCTTTTGGAGCCCCGGTTCTAAGTTGTAAAGCATGCCGCACTGAACGAGGGAGTAATCATCAGCACGTGACTGCCAAGCGTTCATAACGTCTTGGTTCTCTGGGATGGGTGCGTCACCTAGCGGTGCTTCTAGGACATAATCTTTCTTGGCAGCTATGAGGATGATCCTCAGGTTCCGGACCCAGTCCGTATAGTTGCTGCCATCATCTTTCAGCTTGGTTTTCTCTAGGAACGCGTTGAAGTTGAGGGCAACATTAGCGTGGGCCATTTGATCTACAAGACATGGTGTAAAGATTTTAGACTAAGTTCATGATAATTAAGTTCATCTAATCAAATTATTCAATGAACTCCCACTCAGATAGACATCCCTCTAGTCATCTAAGTGAAACATGATCCGAGTTAACTAGGCCGTGTCCGATCATCACGTGAGATGGACTAGTCAACATCGGTGAACATCTTCATGTTGATCTTATCTTCTATACGACTCATGCTCGACCTTTCGGTCTTCCGTGTTCCGAGGCCATGTCTGTACATGCTAGGCTCGTCAAGTCAACCTAAGTGTATTGCATGTGCAAATTTGTCTTACACCCATTGTATTCGAACGTTAGAATCTATCACAGCCGATCACCACGTGGTGCTTCGAAACAACGAACCTTCGCAATGGTGCATAGTTAGGGGGAACACTTTCTTGAAATTATTACGAGGGATCATCTTATTTAAGCTACCGTTGTTCTAAGCAAATAAGATGTAAAACATGATAAACATCACATGCAATCAAATAGTGACATGATATGGCCAATATCATTTGCTCCTTTTGATCTCCATCTTCGGGGCTTCATGATCATCGTTGTCACCGGCATGACACCATGATCTCCATCATCATGATCTCCATCATCGTGTCTTCTTGAAGTTGTCTCGTCATCCATTACTTCTACTACTATGTCTAACGCTTTAGCATTAAAGTAAAGTAATTACATGACATTTATGTTGACACGCAGGTCATAAATAAATAAAGACAACTCCTATGGCTCCTACCGGTTGTCATACTCATCGACATGCAAGTCGTGATTCCTATTACAAGAACATGATCAATCTCATACATCACATATATCATTCATCACAATCTTTTGGCCATATCACATCACACAGCATATGCTGCAAAAACAAGTTAGACGTCCTCTAATTGTTGTTGCAAGTTTTTACGTGGCTGCTATAGGTTTCTAGCAAGAACGTTTCTTACCTACGCCAAAACCACAACGTGATATGCCAATTTCTATTTACCCTTCATAAGGACCCTTTTCATCGAATCTGATCCGACTAAAGTGGGAGAGATAGACACCCGCCAGCCACCTTATGCAACTAGTGCATGTCAATCGGTGGAACCAGTCTCACGTAAGCGTACGTGTAAGGTCGGTCCGGGCCGCTTCATCCCACGATGTCGCCGAATCAAGATAAGACTAGTAACGACAAGCAAATTGACAATATCGACGCCCACAACTGCTTTGTGTTCTACTCGTGCATAAAAACTACGCATAGACCTAGCTCTGATACCACTGTTGGGGAACGTAGCAGAATTTTAAAATTTTCTACGCATCACCAAGGTCAATCTATGGAGTCATCTAGCAATGAGGGAGAGGGAAGTGCATCTACATACCCTTGTAGATCGCGCGCGGAAGCGTTCAAGAGAACGGGGTTGATGGAGTCATACTCGTCATGATCCAAATCACCGATGACCTAGCGCCGAATGGACGGCACCTCCGCGTTCAACACACATACGGTTGGGAAGACGTCTCCTCCAACTTGATCCAGCAAGGGGGAAGGAGAGGTTGATGAAGATCCAGCAGCACGACGGCGTGGTGGTGGAAGCAACGGTGATCTCGGTAGGGCTTCGCCAAGCTCAGGGAGAGGGAGGAGTGTCACGGGAGGGAGAGGGAGGCGCCAGGGGCTAGGGTGCGACTGCCCTCCCTCCCCCCCCCCACTATATATAGGGTCCCTAGGGGGCACCGGCCCTAGGAGATCCAATCTCCAAGGGGGGGCGCCGGCCAAGGGGGTGGCTTGCCCCCCAAGCCAAGTGGGGCGCCCCCCACCCCTAGGGTTTCCAACCCTAGGCGCAGGGGAGGCCCAAGGGGGGCGCACCAGCCCACTAGGGGCTGGTTCCCCGCCCACTTCAGCCATGGGTCCCTCCGGGATAGGTGGCCCCACCCGGTAGACCCCCGGGACCCTTCTAGTGGTCCCGGTACAATACCGATTACCCCCGAAACTTTCCCGATGGCCGAAACTTGACTTCCTATATATAAATCTTCACCTCCGGACCAATCCAGAGCTCCTCGTGGCGTCCGGGATCTCATCCGAGACTCCGAACAACTTTCGGGTTACCGTATACTAATATCTCAACAACCCTAGCATCACTGAACCTTAAGTGTGTAGACCCTACGGGTTCGGGAGACACGCAGACATGACCGAGACGACTCTCCGGGCAATAACCAACAGGGGGATCTGGATACCCATGTTGGCTCCCACATGCTCCTCGATGATCTCATCGGATGAACCACGATGTCGAGGATTTGATCAATCCCGTATACAATTCCCTTTGTCAAGCGGTATGTTACTTGCCCGAGACTCGATCGTCGGTATCCCAATACCTCGTTCAATCTCGTTACCGGCAAGTCACTTTACTCGTACCGTAATGCATGATCCCATGATCAACCACTTGGTCACATTGAGCTCATTATGATGATGCACTACCGAGTGGGCCCAGAGATACCTCTCCGTCATACGGAGTGACAAATCCCAGTCTCGATTCGTGCCAACCCAACAGACACTTTCGGAGATACCTGTAGTATACCTTTATAGTCACCCAGTTACGTTGTGACGTTTGGCACACCCAAAGCACTCCTACGGTATCCGGGAGTTGCACAATCTCATGGTCTAAGGAAATGATACTTGACATTCGAAAAAGCTATAGCAAACGAACTACACGATCTTTGAGCTATGCTTAGGATTGGGTCTTGTCCATCACATCATTCTTGTAATGATGTGATCCCGTTATCAATGACATCCAATGTCCATAGTCAGGAAACCATGACTATCTTTCGATCAACGAGCTAGTCAACTAGAGGCTCACTAGGGACGTGTTGTGGTCTATGTATTCACACATGCATTACGATTTCCGAATAACGCAATTATAGCATGAACAATAGACAATTATCATGAACAAAGAAATATAATAATAACCATTTTATTATTGCCTCTAGGGCATATTTCCAACAATATGTTGGGAGATCGATCGGTATACATGCATGTGTGTGTTAGAAGCAAATGAGGCATGGGGAGAAGGATAGAGAGATAGGGATGCATCTAGGAGGTGGCGCGAGAGTCATACTATATCGAGGGGGAAGGAGTGTGCGAGTACGAGATCGATGAAAAGAGTGGTGGGAGTGAGGCATGGACGGTGATAAGAGAAGATGGGAAGCTTGTGTTTGTGCTAGGCACACCTGGCTAGAGAGACATATCGATCGATGTGTGCCATAAAGAAGGAGCTGGGGGACCTACACACACCGTGGGTGAATGACCTAAAGTGAAAATACGAATTTGCGCGATGGAGCTAGAGAATGCTGAGGGAGGGTGAGAGGGATGCGGGCGTGTGCATGCACAAGAGAAAGTTAGTGCTAGCTAGGTACAAAGATAAGAGGATTGTGTGGGTGTAAAAGACGAATAGAGATCATACTTCATTATAAAAAGCGAATTTGGATATTTGAAGAATTTATCATAGTGTTTTAAACCGACGCATGTGTGAATATATATAACGGTGATACACATGGTGTGGTTATGAACATGTTATACTACATATTATATATTTTATCTCTACTCTTATAAAAAATGGAGTTGTTGATGATGGTGTGCCTGCCATCCTGCAATATAGGCCATCCGATTTATATCTGACGGATAGGAAGAAAACTATGGTAATTTTGAAAAAAGATACCCACACTGTCGTGGAGTTGACACGGCAGATGTCCTAGAGCAAGGACTTAGTCGTAGGGCCATCGCACTAGGAAGCTTAAAGGGGTTAATCGGGACAAAGGACACGAGAGAGTTTTTATACTAGTTCGGCCCTTACGATGAAGGTAAAGGCCTACGTCTAGTTGGGGTTGGTATTGCTGAAGTTTCAATCTCCAAGGGGCTCAACTCGCCAGCTTGGTTATCGATTTGGTTGTTTCTTGCCCTAAGCCGCCACCGGTTCGTCCCCTTATATACATGGGTTGACGCCTGGTGGCCTACAGAGTCCCGGCCGGCTCATAATCGTGTCCGGCTCGGTGACTTCCTTTACATGCCTTTCTTTACAAGTCTTTCCTTACATACGGCGGTTTACAATATCGGGCCTTAAGCCGGCCCCAGGCCTTTGGGCCTTCTATATGTTTAATAAACTATCATCTTGAATGTATATTGGGCTTCTTATGTAACCCGCCATTAGGACTGACCCATCCCCTCCTGGGAGGGTCATACTGGTAGTAATATCCCCAACATTAGGCCCCAGGTTGACTTTGAACTTTGTTCCTTGTCAATCTTCAATACTTAGATGAAATCCATCTTCTTCTGTCTGAAAAACTCTATAACCCGTCGTGACGTCATCTTTTGAAAACACAAAAAACTTTCATGACGTCATCTTCCAACGGACCTTTTATCTTTAATGCTTCCCGAGAATCGAGGCGTCTATATAGCTAGATAACCATTATTTGGTTCTCCCTTGATTTTTGCGCCCCGTCTGTCCGCATCTTGTCCTTATAAATAGGCCTGCCCCGGCCTTCCTCATTCTTCTCTCTCTCTCTTCTTCTTCCTGTCGCTGCCTCCCTGCTTCTCGAGCTCCGCCACCGCCGTAGCACTCACCGTTGCCCTCAACGTCGGCCGCTGCACCACCCTGAGTTCATCCAGAGAGACGCGGCAACTCTTCGCAGTAGATCTGCATCTCGTAAGTTCCTTCTTTCTCACGCATCTAGATCTGTATTAGGGTTGCGAGTTCATCAGTGTTCTTCGATCGTTCATTACGGATCTTCTTGTAGTTCTTCTTCCGCAACTTCTTCTGATCAAAAAAAGAAATATAACTCACGCGGTAGTTGTTTTGCTTCTATTTTTGATATCAGTAGATCCCTTTTTTCTGTATAGATGCTTCATTATAGCTGACGAACTCATATGTACTGGATTTTTAGGTCTAGAATATTTTCTTTTCGGGACAGCCATTTGATCCAAAATAATAATGATAGCTTGGTGAAACTTGTTTACTCCAAGACTTAGCTGGATTCGCTTTATGAAAGAATATGTAGTCATGGTGGCTTACCGCTCTGGCTTTCTTTTCCTTATATGTCATTAGCCCTTAGTTAAGCCGCCGTTACTTGTTTTGCATCTTCATCCTTTAACTGTTAATTTTGCCATAAACTGAACCGGCATATTGTTTTTTTCTTTTTCAGTTCCTTGCACATCATGCCGTCAAAGACACCCACCATCTGTAATTGGGTCCCCTCAACCATAACTGAGGATCGGTTAAAAGAGTTCTTCCTCATTGGGTTTCTTCCCTCAAAAAGCATCATGTCTTATCGTGCTCCTGACCCGGAAGAAGAACGACCCAATCCAAAAGACGGCGAAGTGATCGTCTTTACTGATCACATGAATCGTGGCTTCTCACCGCCCGGTTCAAAGTTTTTTAGAGAAGTTCTTCACTTTTTCAAACTCCATCCTCAGGACATTGGGCCCAATTCCATATCCAATATTTGTAACTTCCAAGTGCTCTGTGAGGTATATCTTCAGCAAGAGCCAACTGTGGAGCTGTTTAGAGAATACTTCTATCTGAACCGGCAGAACGAGTGCACCAACGGCCTTAGCTTAGAGCTTGGAGGCATCTCAATTCAGCGCCGGCAGGGTGCTGTCTTCCCTCTCATAGTTCTAGCAAGTCACTCAAAGGACTGGAACCAAACTTGGTTTTACTATCAGGACATCTCACCAGCCAACGAGAAGCCACTGCCGGGTTACCGCCCTGATCGTCTTGACTCCAAGTTCGCACTGCCAGATAAACTTACCATTGCTGAATGCAAGAGGCTGCTTCCATCTATCAGAAGAATCAACGCCTTGTTGGGGAACGGTTTAACCGGAGTTGATCTGACCCGCTGCTGGATCTCATGGCGGGTTATTCCATTAAGCCGTCGTTCAAGATTGATGTATGAATATGGTGGAGGCCCGGACGACTCTCTTCGTCATACCCCGGTTCAACTAATCGAAGAAGACATTGTCTCAATGTCAAACCTTTTGGTGAATGGGAGTATGAAGACTGCAGCATTGTTGGGTTAAATCCCTTCTGTAAACTTAACCCAGCACCAGAAGTAAGGATATTCTGATATTTTTTCCTTTGTATTTTGCCCAGCCGTATTATTTAGCATTGATCCTTACTCTTGTCTTTGTAGGCCAATTCTGACTTTTGGAAAGTGAAATGTGACCATGAAGCTGCCAAGAAGGCGAAAATCGCCGCCATGAATGCCACGAAATCTACCCGGAGATCGAAGAAGAAAAAGAAGACCACTGCTGAAGATTTGATGAAACTTGATGACACATCTGACTCGGAGGTATCCCTTGATTCCCTTTGCCAATTTTTTAACAATCTTATTGACACTGATCCTTACCAGGATGACACTGGGGCCAGTCAAGCCGGGGAAGCTGAGGTAACTATTATTTCCTTCGACTCAGAACCCTTACCAAGACACAAAGTTCGACGAGTGATCCATAAAGTAAGGTTTTCTAACCCTTTAGCTCACTTGGATCCCAACTTTCATTTGAAAAAGCAGCAACATGAAAGCCGTCGTGAAGTTGGGTTTGAAAATGAACCGGCGATCATCCTTCAACAAACTCCTCAGAAACGTCCAAATGAGGTTTATTTATCTCTGTCTTTAACTCTTCTTAATAGATCCTTCTCCTTGTATTTCTATGAACTCTTTTTTATTCTTTTCAGGAGGTGTCTCGTTCCTCTGGCGACTCTTCGCAAACCCAATTCCCGGCTTTCAATACTGCTCCCGGGTAATTAGTAATCCTCCTTTCTTTTGGGTTGTTCAGATTTGTCTTTACACTGACATTCCTGCAACATTTTTTCTTAGCGGCCAAGCTAAATCAAAAAAGGCAAAGGCAGCAAAACCGGCGGAAGACCCGCCAGTGCTGGCATCTGACCCGGCTAGGCCGCCTTCTCCATTAACTGACGCTCCAGAAGACCCACCTATTGTCAATGAAGCAAATCCTCCGGAGCCGTCTTTTAACGAAGCCACTATGAATCCTTCTACAACTGGACCGTCAAGCTCAACCGACCCGCCGTCTCCACCGGCTCAAGATGTTCAAATTACTGGGAGCCTCTTTGTTGAGCCGGGGAACCCAACGGTGCTGGCTCGTTGCACAGCAAAGCAAGAGGCATTGGAGAGGCAGAAGGTTCGCTTTGACGTTGCCAACTATGACCGTCTCAATGCGAGTGACATTTTATCCGGCTATCTCAGTCATGTACACTCTAGTCGCGAGTCTGAGATCGAGATGGTCAAGCAGCTTCAGTTGAAGTATGAGGTACGTTGTTTCCGGTTTACTAGTATTCCTTCAGCCCCCACATCTTCAGATTATGAAAGAAACAGAATAACCTATAGACTGTAAAATATAGGCCGAAGCTTTTACCTCTGAATCAATGATAAAAACAAAGCTTCACCTGTAGTCCCCAAGTACCGGTTCACTTTGATCATAAGTGAATCGGTACTTAAAAACTGTTGTTAAGACCGTCTTCAAAGTACTTAATGCTCCGGTTTAACCTTGATAAACTTGCTGAACTGCACACATTATCCCCCAAGTGCCAAGTGATGTTACTTTGTAAGGTACTTGGGACTTTAAATATTTTTGTAGAGTCGTAGAAATCTGATTTGGCATACATTAGCCCCCAAGTGTCAAGTACTTTACAAATGGTTTGTTTGTAAAGTGTTTGAGACTTGAATCTTGAATTTGAATTTGAAACCAAGTCTTGACTCATTTGAATGTTTTACAGAATGCCTTGTCTGAGTTGAACTCTCAATTGACTGACGCAAAGACCCGGCTAGCAAGTCAGGAGACAAAAATCAAATCTTCTAACTCCAAACTGCAAATAAGCCTCTCTGCAACGGAAAATTTGAAGACCAGCTTTGCTGCCAAGGAGAAAACTTGGGAAAAGGAAAAATTACTTCTGACCCAACGAGCTGAGACAGCTGAAACAGCCCTGAAAGAGATTTCAACAGAGTTGGACGGGTTAAAGGGGCGGGTGTCTCAGATGGTAGCTGCTATCTTTGCTAAGTGGTCTGACTTGATCTTTTGTATATTTTTTTGCCAAACCGGAGTATAAGACATTAACTGACTGCATGTAAAAATTTATGCAGGTCCTCGAAACAAGAATCTGAGCCAAGACCCGTTGATTAAACTGAAGGCAGTATATACTTTCGTTGAACAATTGTATATCGGCGCACAACGGGCTCTGGCCACCATCTCTCCTGCTAACCAAGGACCCAACCGGCTCAGCGACGTCCTAAAAAAGTTGTCCATCCTTCCTGCCAGGTTCCAAGAGGTAAAACGCTCCTATGCGCGAGCCGGAGCCTTGACTGCCCTAAGCCGCTCCAAGGCTTGGGTGCCAGATCTAGACCCAGCAGACGTAACCAGAGGCTATCCCACCGTGAAAGAGGATGGGTCTCCCTTTACTCAAGATGACTTCATGGCTTGTGTACGCGGAGTCCGGCCTCAGACGACTAGCCTTGGAGATGACACCAATGTTGATAAGTACCAGCTGGGTTTTGATAGTGAGAATAAGAAGATGGCCACTCCCTCATACAAAGTAACAGATTTGATCCCACCAGTAAGAGAAGACACATTTGCCCCGGAGATTGACACGGTCGGCCTGATCAACGACGAAGCTGAATTTGTCGCCGTGAATGGCTTTGATTGGTCAAAACCCGATTTCCAGCAAACAGAAGGTGGTGAACCGGCGAGGGAGGGAAAATGAGCATCTTCATGGGCTTATAAAGCCTTGTAATAACTTAGTTGTTTAAAACACCGCATGTTTGCTTATGCCATCGCGCATGAAATACTTCTATGTGAACCTGTGTTTCCAGATGCCACTGTATGTATCGTTTAATATTTGTCTCTGCAATGCTTGAACTCTGTTCCTGTAAATACAAAGAAAATACTAGCTTGGCGGTTTAAACAGGTTTAAACACCTAATTTATAGCCAATATATTTACCTCAATAAAAATCAGAGACAAATATAAATAAAGGATAAAGGTTTAAAACTAACTCTTTAGTTAACGCAACAGGTAAGTGCGTATAAGTAAATACCTTGTCCCTTTTGATCCTTAAATCACCGGTTTAAATAACCCGGGTGATGAATTTGATAATTCAACCTTTATGAGAAGCCAAATATTCAATGATTACTATACCTCAGTAGGCTGTACCTTTTGATCCGTAAACTGCTAGTGTGAATGATCAGGGCGGATGTGTTGTCAAATAGTCAAGCCGGTGAAGAAGACCAGGCTAATTGTTTGTAATATTTAAACAACAAAAAAGCAAACAATAGATAATAAACATAATGTAATCCTGTACTCAAAAAGGTGGGGGTTTCTGATTCGAATACGATCAGTAAACTGGACCAAAGGGGTTAAGCTAAGGTTCGAATACAACCATATAGCCCCCAGTGGCTTTGGCGTTGCGCCGATCAAGAAGGTACCGACAGCTATGTTCTCTTTGGTTCGAATACGACCTATGTTTGAACAGGAAGCCCCCAAATGACCTTGAGAGGTTTTTAACGACCCTGATTCGAATACGATCCAAGTCGGGCTCAAGAGGGGTTAAGCTATGATTCGAATACGATCAAGAAGCCCCCAAGTGAGTTTGGCCTTGAGCCGATCAAGAGGGTTACGACAGCTATGTTCTCTTTGGTTCGAATACGACCTATGTTTGAACAGGAAGCCCCCAAATGACCTTGAGATTTGCAGCTAGATTCGGATACGATCATAAGCCGGAGCAAAAAGGTTAAAGTTGATTAATAATCTTTTGAAAATGAGAAAATACGTATAATCTTTGAAAAAAGAAAAGAGACCGATGGTCTTACTTTATTGCTTATCATGATATATACAATGTGAACGTATGTACATGATGAGAGCCGGTGGCTCAGGTGTAGTATGGCCTAAGTTGAGCAATGTTCCATGGCCGGCGGGTCTCCTCCTCCGACTTACGTGAGTCTGCATGCTCTCGAACGTCAATGAGGTAATATGACCCGTTGTTTAAATTCTTACTGACCACAAAGGGTCCTTCCCAAGGTGGGGATAACTTGTGTGCATCTGAGAGATCCTGGATGAGCCGGAGCATCAAGTCGCCTTCCTGAAAAGTCCTGGACTTAACCTGGCGGCTGTGATAACGACGCGGGTCATGTTGATAAATTGCTGACCGGGCCGCTGCTAAGTCTCTCTCTTCATCCAACAAGTCAAGTGCATTCTGTCTGGCTTGTTCATTATTAGCTTCAACATAAGCCGCCACACGGGGCGAGTCATGATGGATGTCACTAGGCAATACTGCTTCTGCTCCATAAACCATGAAGAAAGGTGTGTAACCTTGTGATCGTGGGTTCGAGCCCCACGGTGGGCGCCAACTGTCGTGGAGTTGACACGGCAGATGTCCTAGAGCAAGGACTTAATCATAGGGCCATCGCACTAGGAAGCTTAAAGGGGTTAATCGGGACAAAGGACACGAGAGAGTTTTTATACTAGTTTGGCCCCTTACGATGAAGGTAAAGGCCTACTAGTTGGGATTGGTATTGCTGAAGTTTCGATCTCCAAGGGGCTCAACTCGCCGGCTTGGTTATCGATTTGGTTGTTTCTTGCCCTAAGCCGCCACCGGGTCGTCCCCTTATATACATGGGTTGACGCCTGGTGGCCTACAGAGTCCCGGCCGGCTCATAATCGTGTCCGGCTCGGTGACTTCCTTTACATGCCTTTCTTTACAAGTCTTTCCTTACATACGGCGGTTTACAATATCGGACCTTAAGCCGGCCCCAGGCCTTTGGGTCTTCTATATGTTTAATAAACTATCATCTTGAATGTATATTGGGCTTCTTATGTAACCCGCTATTAGGGCTGACCCGGCCCCTCCTGGGCGGGTCATACTGGTAGTAATATCCCCAACACACACCATTCTCCATATTTGCAAATTAGGCCTCCCCTTGATCATGTTGACGTTCTGTGGAATGCATGGGCATCTTGCTAGTACTACGTATAATATATAGAACATTGATCATAATTTGGGCTAATGTGTGGCTTTTGCAGCTCAGGTCTAAATACTTGTCATAATGTAGGGGGCGGGGCACTATACTATGTGTGATAAACACGGTGTAAACGTATGGAACATGATTTAGATTATGAATATATAGTTAGTACATCAAATGTACTATTATTTGGAATCAACATCAAGTGTATTCAAAAAATAGAATTCGTGTTCATGTAGTACACATAGTTCATATCTATCTCTATAGTAATCATTTGGTGTGTTATTAAGTTAATACATGAATGATGGTTGAAGTTGGCAACAATCATGATTGTAGATTCTTATTGAAATAGAGAAACGAATTCAAATTCAGTTCGAATTGCAGCGGTAGTATAGACATTTGGAATGCACTAAAATGTTGGTATGAATAAGTTACATGCATTATACAGCAAATGAAAAAAAATTAATTGGACATAATATGGATTCATACTCACTCCTTCCATCTATATAGGGTGTAATGAGTTTTTTAAGACCGCCTTTGACTATTGACAAGATTAATAATACATGACATGCACAAAGTGAAAATTATATCATTGAAAGAACTTTTCACATACGAATTTAACGTTGTGCTTTGTGTAAGTTGCATGTCATATATTATTACTCTAATATTTGGTCAAAGTTAGCATCCAAAAACGCATTAGGCCCTATATAGATGGAAGGAGGGAGTAGATTTGAATAGCATTTTTATAGTAAAACGGGGCAAGACTCTCTCTTTGTGTGGTGTGAATAGTTTTATTTTTTTGTTTTTTTGTTAGGGAAGTGCGAATTGATTTGATACATACAAGTACCATATTACACGTTAGGCTTGTGATGGCTAGGGTTTAACCCTAGCATATATAGCGCCTCCCTTGTTGCCGCCGTGACGCGAGCGTTGGTGACCTCCTGCTGCGTCGCGGCGGCGGCGGCCGCCGCCGCGATGGCTTCGTCCCTCGCGTCCACCGCGTGCCTTCGGCCCTTCCTCTTCGCCGACTCCCTTGCCCGCTGTTCGGGCGTCAGCATCTTCTTCGGCTTAGGCGCGGCGATGATCTTGCGGGGCCGCGAGGCTTGCCTTTGCCCGGGGGCGGGAGGGGGGAGGGGGGTCGTCATGCCGGACTGAGGGAGGCAAGGCCGGCGGCGGCGTCGAGGTCGTTGTCCATGGCGGGCGGCGGAAGCGCGCGCGGGCGGGAGGTTTTTTAGGGGAAATGGTGAAGGATGCCACTGACCAGCAGGCCAGGGTAAGGGGAAGGCGAGCGCGCGCATCCATCTCGTATCCGCGCCGATGCAAATCCAGCTCAAAAATAAACCGGGAATCGGTCGGCAGGCGGACGCTCGTTCATTTGAGTCAGCGTGTTAGGCCAACTTAAACAAGCGCCCACGGACGAAATGAGTCACCCTGTTGAAGTTGCTCTTAAGACATTTTTACCCACGGATAAAAAGAGTCACCCCGTTAAAGTTGCTCTTAAGTCATTTATGGGACAGATGAGGTCACTCTGAAAGCCGTTATCTGTTGGTTTCCCGTGTCCATAGGAACAAAACATTCGCGCGAGGCTGGCTGTGAGCTGACGGCAGCCAGATATTTTGTAGTCCCGCCATACATGAAACCAAGTCCTTAATTTTTTTTTCTTATCATGAATAGATCTTTATCTTGAGTGATAGCTTGGTCCTTAAGGGCTTGTTCGGTTAATCCCTCCCACAAGGAGATTGGAGAGGATTGGAGGAGATTGAGGTGGATTTTGACTTATGAGGGATTTAATCCCTCTCAATCCCCTCCAAACCCCTTCAAATCTGAAGGAACCGAACAAGGCCTAAGGAATAAAATGCGGGAATAACACATCAGTTCTAGAAATTGAACCCAGATGATCAGGATGCACTGCATAACCATGTCTAACCACTAAGGGCATGTACTATCCATATGCCTCATGACAAAAAATAATTTGAGGCACCTATATTTATTTTTTCTCCCCAATGCAAGCTATCATTAGTGAGCCTTATTAAAAAATAAAAAATAAAGACTCTAATACACATGCATCTCTACTTTCACTCCAACCTTTTCAGCTTTTGTCAGCGGACCACACTTTTTCTCTTCAAGCACCCGCCTTCTCGAGAGGATCCCGCTTTCTTATCCGAATCTACTTTACATCATATCCGATCCTACATGACATGCGAGGCATCACCTTGAGGCTATGCATTGTACATGCCCTAAGCCAAGGCTCTCTTTAAAAGGAAAAAAGAAACTATCTCAGCACACTCAACACACGTTGAAAACCCTAGAGACAAAGTTGGCATAAAATGCGCTGATAACATTTGAACCACCACCTTTTGCTATGTCAAACATGCCCACACATCCTAACTAGCGATCCCACCATAAACAGCCCTGAAATGTCTCAAGCCAACAGAACATTCATCGATAGCAACTTTTCTGACAGAAAGAACAAGGTCACACGACAGTACCAGTAACCAGACAATCTAATCTTGCGGCCCAAATCAGTTTCCTCACTGACTTGGCTCCTCGGATGCATGCTGGTGGTTACCTGAGGGATCGTCCATGTGCTCTTTCAAGTTTGCTTGTTCAATGGGCTTCATCTCAAGTCTCTTCTTCTCCTTCTGGACGACTTGTCTGGGCATCACCTCCAGGATGAAGCTTCCACCGTTCCATGTTGCAGCACACACCTTTAGTACTTGGAAGATCCCATGCAGCCGGTATGAAAGGAATATGGGTACAGTGAAAGCCAATGTCGCCACTGTGAACAGTGCCTGAAGCAGTATGTACATCAACGGACGATTCTTGTCACCAAGCAATCCGCTCAGTCTCCACCAGATGTTGTTTGCTTTCTGTGCTTTCTTTGACAGTTCCCTGCAAAAATTGATAAAGATAAATTACTGGGTTCTCTAACATGGGAGAATACGCAAGGGTAAGTAGACACTTAGAGGAAGTAAAGAAGATGGGAGGAACTCAAACTACAATTGGTAACAGGCAAATTATCTGAACCAAGTTTAGTCCTTATGGCTCAGTTTTGGTCCATTTTATAGACTGCATCTCCACCGGTGGTGAATGAGCACCACTGAGCATACATATTGTTCCACTCATAGGTATTCAGCATACCCCACCAAGAAATACAAAAAGACATACCTGTATGATGTCATGACTTCAGGATCCCTTAACAGCCTTTGCCGGCGCAGCACATTAACTATGAGGAAATACATCAGTTGCCACAAGGTGTAAGCAGCTAGAGGAACAACAAATAGCCATGTCCACAGATAAGATTTGTCCTCCACATATGGCCATGTGACTCTTGCTGCTCTTCCTTCTGGATGCATGGCAGCAAATGTTTGTGGGTTCCACCAACGGATAGTGAACAAAACTATTCCTGTAAAAGCCCTCTTTCAGTCATGTTACACATTTGGCAAGAACTGCTGGATGAATAATAGAGTGGAATCATAACCCTAAAGTCACAGAATCCAGAAGAAACTTCCAGCCGAGAACCCTTATCTAGCTTAAACTCAAGCTCCCCTTGCAGCTTTTTAGTTAAATTGCTCGTATCTACTAAAGCTTATACTCAGACTCCCCTCGGCATAACATGACAACAGAGTAGTCATTGTAAGGCTTCCATATATCACATTCGCGTCATACAATTTCAACAAGCACCAAACAAAATATAGTTAAATAGTTTCACTAGACTAAGATGGTGCTTTCCTAAGAAAAGTAAAGTTCCCCATCATCCTACGCATTGATTTGGGCTGTTTAAGTGAGACAACGTACCAGGCAAGAGGTGTATCAGAACACTAACAAGTTTATCGAATGAGCTGAACACCAAGCTGCAACGCCATACAATTAATGCCCAAGCAAGGGGACCCTGCAAAGATTTAATGAAAAAAAAACAAATGATTGCACACATATTATAAGCACGAACAAGAAACCAGGCAACCCACAATAATCCTTTTCATACCTCTGCAAATGAGAAGCAAACCATGAAAAGCTTTTCATCCTTTGGATAAAAGAGAATCATAACAAGGAGAAAAGTGTTGGCATAGTAGCAGAAATCCTGCAAATTACATCAATGGTTGTAACCCAGTGATTTATTAGTAATGCACCATAGTATTGTGCCCAATAAAATGCTTGAGAAGTGCAATGCAATCCACTAAAAAAGTATGAAACTCGTGTCATTTGAACAAGGAACAAACAAAAGGTAACACTAAAACTTCAGAATGAAAAAGAACTAGAATGTCAGCTTGGAGCCTTGGACAAAGCATAAGCACAACAGTCATCAAGTAAAGGCGCATTAAAAACATCAGTACTGTATGTTATGAGCAGCACTTGTCTTCCATCCATCCAGAAATATAGGGCCCAATTCGTACTTTGAGATTTACTTTGACTGTCAACAAGATCAATTACTATATGAGATGTTTGTTATAAAATATTATACCACTGGAAGCTCCTTTCAACTATGAATTCAGCGGTATACTTTGTGTGACATACATCACATATAGTATTGAACTTGTTGACACTCAAAGTAAATCTCAAAATACGAAACAGGCCCTACATATCCAGATAGACGGAGTATAAGATAAGATGCCTTCCGTAACAAGATACATGATAATATCCAAGTTCACCAATTGCTGGAGGTCGATGAAATCAAGCCAGTGGCAACCATTTTATCTATCTTGTCATAGCTTGCAGTAGTCATTCTCTTTTGCGAGCTATCATCATTCTAAGCTGGTATCCCTAGCACCCCACCTTCGTCGTAAGTTTGGCCGTTTGGAGATTTTGTTTTTTAATTGAAAGCTAGGCTCCTCCCGAGCTTTTAGTCCAAAATAAGTCGGCATAATAGCATATCATAATACGATCCACTCATCATTATTACAGCATATACTGACGTTGACACTTTATAGCCGTGACAGTTGTGCATGACACTTGAGGTAAGAATGATACTAGGACATTACATCTAAGCAATGAAACCAGCATAGTTAAAATGATGGCCGAAACAAATTTGACTGAAATGGACTCACCAGAAGATAGTAGTGCCACTTCTTGTAGCGGTAGTAAATCCACCTGAGAGGAACAAATATGACATAGAACAGGCAATACACATACGGCACATCCTGTGGTCCTGCAAAACGAAATCAGGGCACTGTAAGATGAACCGACCACAACTTTCAGGAGTAGCATGCAATCCAACAGATGGATTCGGCAATAGCTTACTGGCACCCAAGAGGTAGCAAAATGTCCCAAATCCAAGAACACCCATCAGGTGTGTGACCTGCACATTAAAAGCCAGTACCACCAGGTAAGAGCATTCCCCACATACAGACATTCGAATAGCGTCACAGCCATGTCAGTAGTACATGGCAATAAATGAAGAGATTCATCACCACAGTAATCCATTCCTACCCAAAGTGCCCACAAAACAGTACACAAGGCCCGCGTATCTCTTACAGCACACGTTGAAACATTGCTCAGCACAATCAATGCGCGCCGAATTTAACCGCGAAATGAACAGAGCACGGGCACGCCTAGATTTGGGGAGAGCCAGAAGCACAGAAGATGGAGATTAAGCAGGGGGGATCGGAGAAAAGACCTTGAAGATGAAGCGCTCGTGCTCCTCTGCCTTGGTGGCGATCTTGACGGCCTGCTTCGACAGCATCGCCTTGGCCTGGTCCCTCTGCAATTCAAATAATCCCCCCAGAAAAAAATCAGAAGACGAGTAATCGGGGGAAAAGAGGCACCGGCGCCATAGGGCTGCGGCGGGGCGGGTGAGTAGTAGTACCCACCCTCCGGCGGACGTCCGCGGCCCCGTTGGCGAGCATCGCCGCCGCCGACGCCTCGTCCTCCACCACCTCCGACGACGCCATCCCAGGGAACCTTGGAGAACGCGCGACCAGTTCCTTTTGCGAAGACGAAAGCCTCCTCTTCCCCCTACGCCACCTTTCGTTTCCTTTCCTTCTTTTTATTTCGCTTTCCTTTTGCTTTGTTTATTTATTTATTAATATTATTGTTATCCCTTCTCCCCCGCTCTTGTTCCTCAGCTTTTATACTATCCTCCATTTTCTACTCGTCCTCTGACGTGGATTGCGCTCTGCTACAATCTAATCTCTCTTCGTTTTGTTTTGTTTTGTTTTGTTTTCTTCACGAGTTCCCGTGACGTTTGGTTCGATGCAACGGTTTGGGGTGGAGCGTCGGGTTGGGCAGCATCAGGTTCTGTGGCTGTGCGAGCCGTGGTTTGGTGAGGCAACAGCACTGGCCTGGGCACGGCGGCAGCAGCGAGGGTCAACACGTGCTCGGTCGTGCTCCTTTTTGCCCTGGCCGCCTGTTCCCACCCGCGGATAGGTGCTTTACGTGTTGGCTCCCACCTAGATTGCCGGCGATCATCAGTTGTCAAGATTTTCAAGCATATCCAAGGCCACGGCCAACATTTCGTGTTTTGCAAAAAGGTTTAGTGGAAGTATAATAATGAGTTTATAGCCCGTTTACATGATTCTTTTGGCACTGTGGAGAAGAGAGACATAAAAAATGTTGGAAATGGGCTCTCATACAAGAGTCTAACTATATACACACTTCTAGGCAAATGCAATAAATATATTTTTTTCTTGAATATGCACGAGTGTGCATATTATATATTAAAGGAGAAAGGCAAAAGGCATGCCTCCACCGAGATTACAAGAGTTTTATTACAATGGATTACTCATTCCTCACCCACCACTCTAGCCGAAGGAAGAAAGGGTCTACATTCCCTTTAAACTTCCCGGCTTGCAACCATAACCTCCCTTCCGTCATAACCCTACCAATAGTTCCCATGATAGAAAGCGATGCCCCTTCGAAGACAATCGCATTCCTATGCTTTCACAGCCTCAAAGTACAAGTAGGAAGATAGTATGTAGATCCCTCCGATTGTTGTTGTCCATCCCGTGCTTGTCCCTTAACCATAGGGCAAGCGAATCATGTTTCATCGGTGACCATTCCACCTTCCCCAAAGCTTCGCATACCACCGCCCATACCGATCTCGCGAGCACACACGTGAGTAGCACGTGGTTTATGGTTTCTTCCTCCTGGTCACAAAAGGGGCATGCCTCCTGGTGTGGTAGCCCCCTCTTGGCAAGGCGATCCGAGGTCCAACATCTGTTCCTGAACGCAAGCCAGGCGAAGAATTTGCATGTGGATGGGGCCCTCGATTTCCAAGTCAGCTGGGCCATTGGGTCCACCGTTCGACCCCAGAACTTTGCTGCGTACGCGGATCTTACGGAGAAGTGACCGTTGGGCTCCCATGCCCATGCAACAGAGTCCGATACGTCGAGCTGCGGCTCCCATGTGCTCACTCTAGTCCATAACTCGAGGAATTCAAGCAAATCATGTACGCCAAAGTTCGGGCCAATCTCCATTGCCCAAGCCCCATCCTCGATGGCCATGGCAACCGTCATTGTCGCCTTTATCCGCGGCGGGATTCTGCTGTATATGGACGGTGCGATCTCCTGTACTCTCATGCCATCAATCCACCGATCCTCCTAGAAAAGGGTAGTGAGGCCACACCTTGCTTCGCTTCGCGTTGCCGCCCGGAAAAGCTGCAATGCCTCCCTTGGTACCTTTATGCGGAACTCCGTCCATGGTCTACTTTCGTCCACTCTTGCCAACCACGGCCATCTAGTTTGCATAGCCACATTAAGCCACTTGAGATTGGGTATACCTAGGCCACCAGCCCATTTCGGTGAACACACCGAATCCCATGCCACCGCACAGTTGCCACCGTTGGCCTCTGCCCGTCTGCACCATAAGAAACCACGGCACACTTTGTTCATCACAGATATAGTCTTAGCAGGGAGATCCAAGGCCATCATGGCGTGAATGGGCATAGCACAAAGCACCGACTGCACCAACGTTAGTCTTCCACTCTTCGGCATTAAGGCTGCTTTCCATTTTGGTAAGCAGTTCGCCATCTGGTCCACCAGGTACTGCAACTGCGATGCCGACTGCTTTCTAAGGGTCAACGGCAGCCCCAAATACTTGATTGGGAAAGCCCCTTTCTGGCAGCCCAATTCCTCACAGGCCATTGTGATCTCCTCTTCATTGCACCTAATTGGAAAGTGCCACGGATTTCATCATATTTATCCGCAGTCCGGAAGCCTCTCCAAACAGATCCAGAATGTTCTTGCAGGCCTCAAGCTCCACTAGCTTGGGCTTGATGAAAACTACGACGTCGTCCTCAAAGATGGACAGACGTTGTTTCATGCCAGTACGCGCCAACGGCTCCAGAACACCTCTTCTTGTGGCCCGTTCAAATAATCGGTGCAATGGCTCCATGGTGAGGATGAAAAGCATCGGTGAAAAGCATCGGTGAAATGCAATAAATATGAAGAAAGAGATAGAGAGAAGGTGAAAAAATAGTAATACTTTTATACTCTATAGCTAATCTTGTTGTATGAGTGATTATAAGTGATGACTATATATGACATTACAACATCATATAGCCAGCAGTTGGCTATAGTATTAACTATGCCCATGCTCTTAGGGTCATGTTGCATCCCCTCATCCAGGCCCTTTGGCCCATTTATTATATGAGTGTGTTTAATGTTTCACGTGTATGTCACAAGTTTAAAGTATCAAAGTACCATTGGGCCTGGCTGAGTATTTCAAATCGAGTGTCTCTTTTCACCCAGGTCCATGTCTGAGGGATGTAAGGAAGGACAAGTGTCGGTCTTACTTGCGTCATTTCTAATCTACACAGTGCTTTGATTCAAGATAAACTCTACATGAAAAAGATGTATGTCGACGTTGTGGTTTCATTCAGTTGATCGGTTCCTCATTTAGTGAACTGTAAATTTTAAATTTCGTGTTCATGTTTGAAGCTAATTTAGATGAATTTTAACAAATTCTTTGCACATGATCAGCTGTTAGAAAATTCCTTACTAGCTTCATCTTGTTGTTTCACATGACTTACGTTTTCTCTTTCAACAGTCGTACACAAGTAGATCCATGTCTCCATACTGGATTGTACATGGGTGTTCACATTTGCATGTTATTTTGGATGAGATTATGCAAATTCTGGACACACGGTTGACCTTTGAGGGCTCCTTTGATTCAAAGGAATTCTATAGGATTTTGGGGGGATTGAAATCCTTATGAATTTTTCCTATGTCAGCCCTTTGATTCATAGGATTGGATCCCATAGGATTTTTCCTATGAAATCTTTTGTATTATATTTCATAGGAAATCTAACATCCACTGCAACCACTATTTACATTTTCTTTGTTTTTCATGTGGCATCAAACACTCCTTGCTGATTCTATAGGATTCAAGTTGACATGTCACTCGAATCCTATACTTTTCCTATTCCTACATTTTCAAAATCCTGCGAATCAAAGAGGCCCTGAAAATTTATTTGACCACTAGCTTCACCTTGCTGTTTCACATGACTTTTGTGTTATGTGTTTTCTGTTTCAACAGTGGTAGAAGAGTAGATCTACGTCTCTATAATGGATTGTACACATGTTCATGTGTGCATGTTATTTTGGATGATTTTTTGCAAATTCACACACATGGTCGGCCATTTGAAATTTTATTTGACCACTAGCTTCATTTCCCTATTTCACACGACTTTTGTGTTGTTCGTTTTCTGTTTCAACGATAGTAGATGAGTAGATCTACGTCCCGCTACTAGATTGTATACATGTGTTCATGTGTGCATGTTATTTGAACGAATTTCAACGAACACACACGGGCCATCCTTTGAAATTTCTTTTTGGCCTCTAGCTTCATCTCGCTGTTTCACACGAATTTTCTGTTGTATTTTTTTATGATTTGAGAGTCTAGACAAAGTTCTTCAAGTGTGGTGGTGTGAGATAAGCTTATTATGTGGATAAGATGCGAAATTAATCATCCATGTGTGATATGTCTTCAACGTATTTATAATTTTTGTATGATTCATGCTACATTGAATCAATTACATACACTTGGCCATACTTTTTATTGATTTTTATTAGACTAACATATTAAGCCAATGCCAAGTGTCATTTTTGTTTTTGTTTTGTGTTTTTAGTATTTCAGGAAAACACCATAGAAAAAGTTCGAGAAAAAATCAAGGAAAATTGGTCTTGAAAGATTCGTGCAGGGAGATGACTTGAGGGGCAGACCCTGGTGCCCCCCACAGGGTGCAGGCGCCCCTTGTAGGCGCACACCCTACAAGGGCGCATGTGGCCTATGGGCACCCCCACGGTGCCTCCGGTGCCCGATGACATGAATATTCTACAAAACCCCAAACCTAGTTATCATGCATTTTTTTCACCACTGTCACATCACGTTTTCATGGCGACTCGTTTTCAGCCCCGATCTGAAACTCTACAAAGGGAGAAGCCACCTTCTTCATCAGCAACCTCAATCCTCAAGCTCTAAGATGAGCTGTGAGTAGTCCACCCCTTGGACTATTGTTCATGGCAGTAGCCAAAGTTGTAATCTCCTCATCTTGAAGTATTTAGATGTTCAATACAATGGCCATATGAGCTGCCATATATGATTATGGTTAAAATGATGTATTTGTAGCGGTGATGTTGATCATGTGATGAATTATTTTTTTATGTTCAGATCTATGCATGCTATTTTGTTCGATCTATATATGTATATTTCTTGTGGTTCTCTTTGCCGGTTTAGATCGTTAATCAGCAGTGGGAGACGTGTGCATTAGTTGAGTTTAATCTTGCAAGTAATCTACCGCAGTGATATAAAGTGAAAAAGGCTTATATATAATTGTTGCCACCAAGGGCTAAGGTTTATTACAGGGTTCACTAGAATCTCATATACACAACAATATCTCATCTTTCTTAGAGCAAATACCCTTGTTCACACTTAATGTCTAGATGGTGTGGGGAACCCCGATCTATGGACGGGCTATTTAACGATAAGATGCAAAGAGTATCTCGGTCTAATAGTATTCCGGACGTACTACCTATGTAGAATCATCACATTCATATGTACGGCATTAGCGTTAATATTTCATTGTGCACTTTTTCGCAGGATTATGTTACCACACTTTTGTATTTCGGAGAGTTACACTTGATGAACCTATTAATCTCGGTCTAGTTTTTAGCATAAGAATCACCTTCCAACAACTTTTACATGTTGTTTTGTTTTTAGTTTGTTTTTATTCCAAAAATACCAAAATATCATCTAGCACATTATCTTTTAATTGCCTTGTGCAACTAACAAGAATAACAAGGATTGACAAACCTTGATAGACCTGTTGGGGACACAAATGAAGTTTTATTTTTGTTGGGAATTCAACTATAGGAGGATACTAGTACCTCAACGGATTGATACATTAGTTTATCACCGAAGTAAAGCTTGTTGCATATTACTAACTCCTACGCTAGGGATCCCAACAAACCATGTCCTTGTAGCCTTTGCTTGCCTCAGTAGTACTAGCAGTCGAGTTATATTTGTGAGCACATAAGCTAGATTATCATGAAGAGATCACAACTATTCATTCGCGTGATTTTGTTCTTACAAGTACTCCTATATACGTGTAGCATATCCGCGCAGGGGATGTGTGGTATTGTACTCTACCAGAGGTATGGACCGATGATGAACAACGTTGGTACACACGCGAAAGTTAATACGAGATAAGTTTGGTAATACTAGAAGGCAAATGTGTGAATTGAAGTTAGTACACATCATTGGATGCCCAATTTAAATCTTAAATTAGAAAAAAATAGAAAAATGATACTAGATGGCAAATTAGGTACAAGTTTGGTATAAGCTAACTTTAGGAAGCAATATGAAATAGTACGAGTAAGAACAAATTAAATATAAGAATTAACCTTGGGGTTAGAAGAAAGTGAATGCAGTATACTAGTGACGTAAAAAGAATTATACTTGTAATACTAAGGAGTCACCGGGATTGCAATGTGAAGAATCGTCAGATGAAGATGCGATCCGCCAGAACAGGAAGATATTGAGAGTCATAATTCGGGCTCGATGTTACTACTTAAATTTCTATTTTCCTTTGTTTATGCCCGAAGTATAGAGAAAAGTCCGGTTAGTAGATATTTCATGAAGAATGGATAAACATTCGAACAAATAGAGTGACTGGCCAAGAACAAAGGGGGAAGAAAGACAAAACGAAATAGGATAATAGTTCAACAAATGTAAAAGGACTTGAGGCAGAAGACAATGAAGCTGAAGGGAATATGCCCTAGAGGCAATAATTGTTATTTTATATTCCCTTATATCATGATAAATGTTTGTTATTCATGCTAGAATTGTATTAACCGGAAACTTGATACATGTGTGGATATATAGACAAAACAATGTGTCCCTACTAAGCCTCTCTACTAGACTAGCTCGTTAATCAAAGATGGTTAAGTTTCCTAACCATAGACATGTGTTGTCATTTGATGAACGGGATCACATCATTAGGAGAATGATGTGATGGACAAGACCCATTCGTTAGCTTAGCATGTTGATCGTTCGGTTTTATTGCTATTGATTTCTTCATGTCAAATACATATTCCTTCGACTATGAGATTATGCAACTCCCGGATACCGGAGGAATACCTTGTGTGCTATCAAACATCACGACGTAACTGGGTGATTATAAAGATGCTCTACAGGTATCTCCGAAGGTGTTTGTTGGGTTGGCATAGATCGAGATTAGGATTTTTCACTCCGAGTATCGGATAGGTATCTCTGGGGCCTCTCGGTAATACACATCATGATAAGCCTTGCAAGCAATGTGACTAATGAGTTAGTTACAGGATGATGTATTACGGAATGAGTAAAGAGACTTGCCAGTAACGAGATTGAACTAGGTGTGAAGATACCGACGATAGAATCTCGGGCAAGTAACATACCGATGACAAAGGGAATAACGTATGTTGTCATTACGGTATGACCGGTAAAGATCTTCGTAGAATTTGTGAGAACCAATATGAGCATCCAGGTTCCGCTATTGATTATTGACCAAAGAGGTGTCTCGGTCATGTCTACATAGTTCTCGAGCCCGTAGGGTCCGCATGCTTAATGTTCGATGACGAATTTGTATTATGTGATTTGGTGACCGAATGTTGTTAGGAGTCCCGGATGAGATCACGGACATGACGAGGAGTCTCGAAATGTTTGAGATGTAAAGATTCATATATAGGGTACCGGGTACATATCGGGTCACCGTAAGGGGTTCCGGGCACCCCCCCCCCCCCGCAACTATATGGGCCTAATGGGCCAACAAGGGGACAGACCAGCCCCTAAGGGGCTGGTGCACCCCCATATAGGCCGAATGGGAGGAGAAGGAAAGAAGGGTAAGAGAGAAGGAAGGGGAGGGATTGGGCCTCCCCCTTCCTTCCCTCCTCCCTCCTTCCTCCTTCCTTTCCCTTCCAGATGAATATGGAAGGGGGGAGGCCGAATTGGGAAGCGCCCAAGTAGGATTCCTCCTACTTGGGCCCCCCTTGGCTACCTCTCCTCCCCTCCAACCTATATATATATATATATATATATATATATATATATGGGGGGGACCGCTAGAACACATATCAACAGTTGTTAGCCGTGTGCGCCCCCCCCCCTCCATAGTTTATGCCTCCGGTCATATTGTCGTAGTGCTTAGGTGAAGCCCTGCGCGGATCACTTCACCATCATCGTCACCACGCCGTCGTGCTGACGAAACTCTCCCTTGACACTTTGCTGGATCAAGAGTTCGAGGGACGTCATCGAGCTGAACATGTGCAGAACTCAGAGGTGCCGTACGTTCGGTGCTTGATCGGTCGGAACGAGAAGAAGTTCGACTACATCAACCGCGTTGTTAAACGCTTCTGCTTTTGGTCTACGAGGGTACATGGACACACTTTCCCCCTCTCATTGCTATGCATCTCCTAGATAGATCTTGCGTGAGCGTAGGAATTTTTTTGAAATTGCATGCTACGTTCCCCAACAATGGCATCCGAGTCAGGTTTATGCATAGATGATATGCACGAGTAGAACAAAAAAAAGTTGTGGGTGGTGATCTTCATACTGCTTACCACCAATGTCTTATTTGGATTCGGCGGTATTGTTGGATGAAGCGGCCCGGACCAACCTTACAGGGCCATGTTCATGAGACCGGTTCCACCGACAAGACATGCAACTAGTTTTGCATAAAGGTGGCCGGCGGGTGTCTGTTTCTCCAACTTTAGTTGAATCGGATTTGACTGCGGCCGGTCCTTGTTGAAGGTTAAAACAACAAACTTGATAAATCACCGTTGTGGTTTTGATGCGTAGGTAAGAATGGTTCTTACAAGAAGCCTGATACGTCCATTTTGCATCATGTTTTCTTACTGTTATTTATGATGTTTTTATCCATAATAATGCTTTTTCGAGTAATTATAATGCCTTTTCTCTCATAATATGCAAGGTATACACAAAGAGGGAGAATTTCGGCAACTGGAAATCTGGACCTGGAAAAGCTACGTCACGCCACATATTCTGCACAACTCCAAACAAGATGAAACTTCACGGGGATTTTTTATCAAATAAATGAAGAATATTGGAGAAAATAACTACCAAAGGGGGCCCACCAGGTGGGCACAACCCACCTGGGCGCGCCCTGGTGGGTTGTGCTCACCTAGGCCCACCTCCGGTGCCCATCTTCTGGTATATAAGTCATTTTGACCTAGAAAAAATAGGGGGAGGACTTTCGGGATGGAGCGCCACCGTCTTGAGGCGGAACTTGGGCAGGAGCACTTTTGCCCTCCGGCGGAGCGATTCCGCCGGGGGAACTTTCCTCCTGGAGGGGGAAATCATCGTCATCATCATCACCAACAACTCTCCCATCTTGGGGAGGGCAATCTCCATCTACATCTTCAACAGCACCATCTCATCTCAAACCCTAGTTCATCTCTTGTGTTCAATCTTGTTACCGGAACTATAGAGTGGTGCTTGTGCGTGACTAGTAGTGTTGATTACATCTTGTAGTTGATTACTATATGGTTTATTTGGTGGAAGATTATATGTTCAGATCCAATATGCTATTTAATACCCCTCTAATCTTGAGCATGATTATCATTTATGAGTAGTTACTTTTGTTCTTGAGGTCACGGGAGAAATCATGTTGCAAGTAATCATGTGAACTTGATATGTGTTCGATATTTTGATAGTATGTATGTGGTGATTCCCTTAGTGGTGTCATGTGAACGTCGACTACATGACACTTCACCATATTTGGGCCTAAGGGAATGCATTGTTGAGTAGCAATTAGATGATGGGTTGCGAGAGTGACAGAAGCTTAAACCCCAATTTATGCGCTATTCCGTAAGGGACCGAGTGGATCCAAAAGTTTAATGCTATGGTTATAATTTATTCTTAATACTTTTCTCGTAGTTGTAGACGCTTGTGGGAGGCTAATTATAAGTAGGAGGTTCATTCAAGTAAGAATAGCACCTAAGCACCAGTCCACCCACATATCAAATTATCAAAGTAGCGAACATGAAACGAACCAATATGGTGAAAGTGACTAGATGAAATTCCTGTGTACCCTCAAGAACGCTTTGCTTATCATAAAAGAGCGTTTTGGCCTGTCCTTTGCCTCAAAAGGATTGGGCTACTTTGCTGCACTTTTGTTATTACTATCGTTATTTGCTCGTTACAAATTACCTTGCTATCAAACTACTCTGCTACTTACAATTCAGCACTTGCAGACATTACCTTGCTGAAAATCACTTGTCATTTCCTTCTGCTCCTCGTTGGGTTCGACACTCTTACTTATTGAAAAGAGCTACAATTGATCCCCTATACTTGTGGGTCATCAAGGCTATTTTTTGGCGCCATTGCCGGGAGTGAAGCGCCTTTGGTAAGTGTAATTTGGTAAGGAAACATTTATATACACTACAAAAAAGACACAACCATGACATTTTGGGCCAAACGAACATTTTTTTCTGTCATACTTATGGCACTTCTATGACGATAATTGTGAAAAAACCCGGTATCATCATAGATGTGGTGGGGTCCTACTTCTATGACAAAAAATCATGACAGAAAATGGGCTTTTCGTCCTGGGCGGGCCGGAGACGCAGCTACATGACATTCTTTGGGTCGTCCATGATGGAAAAAACTATGGTAGAAGCGAGGGCGAGGAAAATAACGGGGAGTTCCCGATTAGGGTGGGTGGTCGGGGGCCGAGCGATGCGCGTTTCTCTTGTACGTAACCGGGAACTCCCGTTATTTTCCACGTTGGAGTGCAGGTTAGGGGATCAACGAGGAGAGCACGAGGCAGGGGCACGCCCACCCCCCTGGGCGCGCCCTCCACCCTCGTGGGCCCCTGTGGCTCCCCTGATGTATTTCTTCCGCCTATATATATCCATATACCCTAAAACTATCGGGGAACACAATAGATTGGGAGTTCCGCCACCAGAAGCCTCCGTAGCCACCGAAAACCAATCTAGACCCGTTTCGGCACCCTGCCGGAGGGGTAATCCCTCTCCGATGGCCATCTTCATCATCCCGGTGCTCTCCATGATGAGGAGGGAGTAGTTCTCCCTCGGGGCTGAGGGTATGTACCAGTAGCTATGTGTTTGATCTCTCTCTCTCTCTCTCTCTCTCTCGGGTTCTTGAGGTGGTACGATCTTGATGTATCGCGAGCTTTGCTATTATAGTTGGACCTTATGACGTTTCTCCCCCTCTACTCTCTTGTAATGGATTGAGTTTTCCCTTTTAAGTTATCTTATAGGATTGAGTCTTTAAGGATTTGAGAACACTTGATGTATGTCTTGTCATGCTTATCTGTGGTGACAATGGGATATCACGTGATCCACTTGATGTATGTTTTGGTGATCAACTTGCGGGTTCCGCCCATGAACCTATGCATAGGGGTTGGCACACGTTTTCATCTTGACTCTCTGGTAGAAACTTTGGGGCACTCTTTGAAGTACTTTGTGTTGGTTGAATAGATGAATCTGAGATTGTGTGATGCATATCGTATAATCATACACACGGATACTTGAGGTGACATTGGAGTATCTAGGCGACATTAGGGTTTTGGTTGATTTGTGTCTTAAGGTATTATTCTAGTACGAACTCTATGATAGATTGAACGGAAAGAATAGCTTCATGTTATTTTACTACAGACTCTTGAATAGATCGATCAGAAAGGATAACTTTGAGGTGGTTTCGTACCCTACCATATTCTCTTTGTTTGTTCTCCGCTATTAGTGACTTTGGAGTGACTCTTTGTTGCATGTTGAGGGATAGTTATATGATCCAATTATGTTATTATTGTTGAGAGAACTTGCACTAGTGAAAGTATGTACCCTAGGCCTTGTTTCAACACATTGCAATACCGTTTGTGCTCACTTTTATCATTAGTTATCTTGCTGTTTTTATATTTTCAGATTACAAAAACTTATATCTACCATCCATATTGCACTTGTATCATCATCTCTTCGCCGAACTAGTGCACCTATACAATTTACCATTGTATTGGGTGTGTTGGGGACACAAGAGACTCTTTGTTATTTGGTTGCAGGGTTGCTTGAGAGAGACCATCTTCATCCTACGCCTCCTACGGATTGATAAACCTTAGGTCATCCACTTGAGGGAAATTTGCTACTGTCCTACAAACCTATGCACTTGGAGGCCCAACAACGTCTACAAGAAGAAGGTTGTGTAGTAGACATCAAGCTCTTTTCTGGCGCCGCTGCCGGGGAGGTTAGCGCTTGAAGGTATATCTTTAGATCTTGCAATCGAATCTTTTTGTTTCTTGTTTTAGCACTAGTCTAGTTTATAAAAGAAAACTACAAAAAATATGGAATTGAGTTTGCCTCATATGCTTCATCTTTTTAATATCTTTTGTGAGTATGATGGAAAGGAAAATTGTGCCAAAGTATTAGAAGAAGAATGCATTAAAATGTTTGGCACTAAATCTTTGAATGATGAGCATGATTGCAATGTTGTTAGTATTAACTCTTTAAATATCGATGGTTCTAATGATGATTGCACTAGTTATGATGAAAATGTCTCCTATAAACATGTCGATTTTTGTGGAGTGCATTGGGTTCGCAAGTACACACCAATTAGGGAAGATAGATTTTGCAAGAGGCATAAGTACTTAGAAACCCAATTGTTGCAAGAAAGGCTAGATGTTTGTGCTGAAAATTTAAATTTTCTTGGCCATACTTGTGAGCTTTGCAATGAACGTGGTCATTTAACCATCCGATGCAAATTGTTTCATGATCTAATCGTTTCCCAAAATTGTGATGACTTGATTTCTCTTACACATCATAATGAACTTAGTTTGCTTATGGGTTACGAAGAAATGAAACGTATAACTAACTATCTTCCAGTATTTGCCCGTGATAAACTTCTTGGCTTTGATCTAGAGGAAATTTATATGTATTGTGCGGTGAATTGTATTGAAAATCCTTATATTGCCAACTACATAAAGAAAAGAAAACAAATAGAAGATGAAGAGAATACTAATGAAAGGGAAGAGACTTCCCAATACCCTCCTATTATTTCTTATGATGAATCAGGTAACGAGGAGGAGCCTCCTATTCAACCAATCTCATTAATAAGGAGCTCCAAAAAGAGGATTGAACCCACACATGATGTGGTGAAGAAGAAGAAAAGAAAAAGGAAGAGAGGTAAAAAGATATCTCCCCCAAATAATGCTGCTCCTATTACTATTATGCCTCATGAAAATATAATTGTGGAAGATAATGATACTTCTTATGATCTTGAAAATCTTTTTGGCACTTGCTTGGAAGAATATGATAATTGCTATACTATTGGTGCTATTCATACTATTAATGATGAGAGTGATTATGCTTATGATATGAAAAGGCCCAAGCTTGGGGATGCTATGTTTGATGAAGATGATGTTTTTGAGAATATATTTGCTGCAATTAATGTTTGTCCCAAGCTTGGGGATGCTACGTTTAATGAAGATGATATTTTTAGTCTCCCAAGTTTTGATATGCAAATTTATAATGATGATAGCATGCCTCCTACCTATGATGATTATTGTGATGATACTTATTATATAAGAAGTAGTGATTATAATTATAAAACTTGTCATGATTATGATTACCCCTTTTCTGAACATTACTCTTTTAATGTGGAAACAATTTATAGTATTCAAGTCTCTTATGATACTCCCACTATTCTGAATGAGAAGAATTTTGCTTATGTGGAGAGTAATAAAATTTCTATGCTTGTAGATCATGAAAAGAATGCTTTAGGTGCTGATTATATTGTTGAATTCATTCATGATGCTACTGAAAATTATTATGAGGGAGGAATATATGCTTGTAGGAATTGCAATAATATCAAGTTTCCTCTCTATGTGCTTAAAGTTTTAAAGTTATGCTTGTTTTGCCTTCCTATGCTAGTTGATTATTGTTCCCATAAGTTGTTTGCTCACAAAATCCCTATGCATAGGAAGTGGGTTAGACTTAAATGTGCTAGTCATATTCCTCAAGATGCTCTCTTTATGTTACAATTCTTATCTTTTATGTGAGCATCGTTGAAATCATCATGCCTAGCTAGGGGCGTTAAACGATAGCGCTTGTTGGGAGGCAACCCAATTTTATTTTTATTCCATGCTTTTTGCTCCTGTTTAGTAATAAATAAATTATCTAGCCTCTGTTTTGGTTATGTTTTTTGTGTTTAATTAGTGTTTGTGCCAAGTAGAACCGTTGGGAAGACTTAGGGAAAGTCTTTGCGATCATGCTGTAAAAACAGAAACTTTAGCGCTCACGAGAATTGCTGCCTTTTTTATTGAAGAGTGATATTTAGTTAATTATTTTTGCAGGTGATTAATAGATAAATTTCTCACGTCAAGCAATTTATTTTAGAATTTTTGGGGTTCCAGAAGTTTGCGTTAGTTACAGATTAATACATACTGTTCTGTTTTTGACAGATTCTGTTTTTCATGTGTTGTTTACTTATTTTGATGAATCTATGGCTAGTAAAAGAGTTTATAAACCATAGATAAGTTGTAATACAGTAGGTTTAACACCAATATAAATAAAGAATTAGTTCATTACAGTACCTTGAAGTGGTGTTTTGTTTTCTTTCGCTAACGGAGCTTACGAGTTTTCTGTTAAGTTTTGTGTTGTGGAGTTTTCAAGTTTTGGGTAAAGATTTGATGGACTATGGAATAAGGAGTGGCAAGAGCCTAAGCTTGGGGATGCCCAAGGCACCCCAAGGTAATATTCAAGGACAACCAAAAGCCTAAGCTTGGGGATGCCCCGGAAGGCATCCCCTCTTTTGTCTTTGTTCATCGGTAATTTACTTGGAGCTATATTTTTATTCGCCACATGATATGTGTTTTGCTTGGAGCGTCATTTTATCTACTTTTGTTTTTCTTGCTGTTTGAATAAAATACCAAGATCTGAAATTCTTAAAGGTTAGAGAGTCTTCACATAGTTGCATAATTATTCGACTACTCATTGATCTTCACTTATATCTTTCGGAGTAGTTTGTCATTTGCTCTAGTGCTTCACTTATATCTTTTTAGAGCACGGTGGTGGTTTTATTTTGAAGAAATATATGAACTCTCATGCTTCACTTATATTATTTTGAGAGTCTTTAGAACAGCATGGTAATTTGCTTTGGTTATGAAACTAGTCCTAATATGATGGGCATCCAAGAGGGGTATAATAAAAACTTTCATATAAAGTGCTTTGAATACTATGATAAGTTTGATACTTGATAATTGTTTTGAGATATGAAGATGGTTATATTAGAGTCATGCTAGTTGAGTAGTTGTGAATTTGAGAAATACTTGTGTTGAAGTTTGTGATTCCCGTAGCATGCACGTATGGTGAACCGTTATGTGAAGAAGTCGGAGCATGATTTATTTATTGATTGTCTTCCTTATGAGTGGCGGTCGGGGATGAGTGATGGTCTTTTCCTACCAATCTATCCCCCTAGGAGCATGCACGTAGTACTTTGCCTCGATAACTAATAGATTTTTGCAATAAGTATGTGAGTTCTTTATGACTAATGTTGAGTCCATGGATTATACGCACTCTCACCCTTCCACCATTGCTAGCCTCTCTAATACCGCGCAGCTTTCGCCGGTATCATAAATCCACCATATATCTTCCTCAAAACAGCCACCATACCTACCTATTATGGCATTTCCATAGCCATTCTGAGATATATCGCCATGCAACTTTCCACCGTTCCGTTTATTATGACACGTTTCATCATTGTCATATTGCTTTGCATGATCATGTAGTTGACATTGTATTTGTGGCAAAGCCACCGTTCATAATTCTTTCATACATGTCACTCATGAGTCATTGCACATCCCGGTACATCGCCGGAGGCATTCATATAGAGTCATATCTTGTCCTAAGTATCGAGTTGTAATTCTTGAGTTGTAAGAAAATAAAAGTGTGATGATCATCATTATTAGAGCATTGTCCCAGTGAGGAAAGGATGATGGAGACTATGATTCCCCCACAAGTCGGGATGAGACTCCGGAAAAAAAAGAGGTCAAAGAAGCCCAAAAAAAGAGGTCATAAAAAAGAGAAGGCCCAAATAAAAAAATTAAAAAAATAAAAAAATGAGAGAAAAAGAGACAAGGGACAATGCTACTATCCTTTTACCACACTTGTGCTTCAAAGTAGCACCATAATCTTCATGATAGAGAGTCTCCTATGTTGTCACTTCCATATACTAGTGGGAATCTTTCATTATAGAACTTGGATTGTATATTCCAATGATGGGCTTCCTCAAAATTCCCTAGGTCTTCGTGAGCAAGCAAGTTGGATGCACACCCACTTAGTTTCTTTTTGAGCTTTCATACACTTATAGCTCTAGTGCATCAGTTGTATGGCAATCCCTACTCACTCACATTGATATCTATTGATGGGCATCTCCATAGCCCGTTGATACGCCTAGTTGATGTGAGACTATCTTCTCCTTTTTGTCTTCTCCACAACCACCATTCTATTCCACCTATAGTGCTATGTCCATGGCTCACGCTCATGTATTGCGTGAAGATTGAAAAAGTTTGAGAACATCAAAAGTATGAAACAATTGCTTGGCTTGTCATCGGGGTTGTGCATGATTTAAATATTTTGTGTGGTGAAGATGGAGCATAGCCAGACTATATGATTTTGTAGGGATAGCTTTCTTTGGCCATGTTATTTTGAGAAGACATGATTACTTGGTTAGTATGCTTGTAGTATTATTATTTTTATGTCAATATTAAACTTTTGTATTGAATCTTATGGATCTGAATATTCTTGCCACAATAAAGAGAACTACATGGATAAATATGTTAGGTAGCATTCCACATCAAAAATTCTGTTTTTATCATTTACCTACTCGAGGACAAGCAGGAATTAAGCTTGGGGATGCTGATACGTCTCCAACATATCTATAATTTTTGATTGTTCCATGCTATTATATTATCAACCTTGGATGTTTTATATGCATTTATATGCTATTTTATATGATTTTTGGGACTAACCTATTAACCCAGAGCCTAGTGCCAATTTCTGTTTTTCCCTTGTTTCAGTGTTTCGTAGAAAATGAATATCAAACAGAGTCCAAACGGAATGAAACCTTCGGAAAAATTATTTTTGGAAAGAAATCAATACATGAGACTTGCAGTGCACGTCAGGGGATCAACGAGGAGAGCACGAGGAAGGGGGCGCGCCCACCCCCTGGGCGCGCCCTCCACCCTTGTGGGCCCCTCGTGGCTCCCCTGGTGTATTTCTTCCGCCTATATCCATATACCCTAAAACTATCGGGGAGCACAATAGACCAGGAGTTCCGCCACCAGAAGCCTCTGTAGCCACCGAAAACCAATCTAGACCCGTTCCGGCACCCTGCCGGAGGGGGAATCCCTCTCCGGTGGCCATCTTCATCATCACGGTGCTCTCCATGACGAGGAGGGAGTAGTTCTCCCTCGGGGCTGAGGGTATGTACCAGTAGCTATGTGTTTGATCTCTCTCTCTCTCTCTCTCGTGTTCTTGAGGTGGTACGATCTTGATGTATCGCGAGCTTTGCTATTATAGTTGGACCTTATGACGTTTCTCCCCCTCTACTCTCTTGTAATGGATTGAGTTTTCCCTTTGAAGTTATCTTATAGGATTGAGTCTTTAAGTATTTGAGAACACTTGATGTATGTCTTGCCGTGCTTATCTGTGGTGACAATGGGATATCATGTGATCCACTTGATGTATGTTTTGGTGATCAACTTGCGGGTTCCGCCCTTAACCTATGCATAGGGGTTGGCACACGTTTTCGTCTTGACTCCCTGGTAGAAACTTTGGGGCACTCTTTGAAGTACTTTGTGTTGGTTGAATAGATGAATCTGAGATTGTGTGATGCATATCGTATAATCATACCCACGGATACTTGAGGTGACATTGGAGTATCTAGGTGACATTAGGGTTTTGGTTGATTTGTGTCTTAAGGTGTTATTCTAGTACGAACTCTATGATAGATTGAACGGAAAGAATAGCTTCATGTTATTTTACTACAGACTCTTGAATAGATCGATCAGAAAGGATAACTTTGAGGTGGTTTCGTAGCCTACCATATTCTCTTTGTTTGTTCTCCGCTATTAGTGACTTTGGAGTGACTCTTTGTTGCATGTTGAGGGATAGTTATATGATCCAATTATGTTATTATTGTTGAGAGAACTTGCACTAGTGAAAGTATGAACCCTAGGCCTTGTTTCAACGCATTGCAATACCGTTTGTGCTCACTTTTATCATTAGTTATCTTGCTGTTTTCATATTTTCAGATTACAAAAACTTATATCTACCATCCATATTGCACTTGTATCATCATCTCTTCGCCGAACTAGTGCACCTATACAATTTACCATTGTATTGGGTGTGTTGGGGACACAAGAGACTCTTTGTTATTTGGTTGCAGGGTTGCTTGAGAGAGACCATCTTCATTCTACGCCTCCTACGGATTGATAAACCTTAGGTCATCCACTTGAGGGAAATTTTCTACTGTCCTACAAACCTTTGCACTTGAAGGCCCAACAACGTCTACAAGAAGAAGGTTGTGTTGTAGACATCACTGCTAACTGAACTAACTGAAGCCGATCGAACACTGCTGCTCCTTCCCTTGATGAACACTGAGCGTTGTTGGGGGAGGGGTTGGATGAACAGTTCCCGACGGGGGGTTGGATGAACAGGGCCCCGTGGTAGTAAAGGCCATGGCCGTTGGATGAATAGTACCTCGATCAATCGAGCCGGTGGATGAACAGGACCCCATGGAGGGCTGGATGAACAGGACCCGTGGAGGCCTGGATGAACAGGACCCCGTGGAGGGCTGGTTGAACAGTAGCCGATGGAGGGCTGGATGAACAGTATCCCGTGGAGGGGTGGTGAACAGGACCCCGTGGAGAGGGCTGGTTGAACAATAGCTGGTGGAGGAGCACGCGGTGGAGGCTGGATGACCAGGAGCCCGTGGATGAACAGTCGCAGGTAGAGGCTGGAGGAGGTCGACGGTGGATGAATAGTAGCCCGTGGAGGCTGGAGGAGGTTGACGGTGGAGATGAACAGTATCCCATGGAGTCTCGTTTTGCGGTACGCCTGATACGTCTCCGTCGTATCTATAATTTTTTATTGTTCCATGCCAATATTCTACAACTTCCATATACTTTTGGCAACCTTTTATACTATTTTTTTGACTAACATATTGATCCAGTGCCGAGTGCCAGTTCCTGTTTGTTGCATGTTTTTTGTTTCACAGAATATCCATATCAAATAGAGTCCAAACGGGATAAAAACTGATGGAGATTTTTTTTGGAATATATATGATTTTTGGGAAGAAAAATCCACGCAAGACAGTGCCCGAGGTGGCCACGAGGCAGGGGGCGCGCCCCTGACCCTCGTGGGCCACCCGTAAGGCGGTTGATGCCCTTCTTTCGCCGCAAGAAAGCTAATATCCAGATAGAGATCATGTTAAAATTTCATCCCAATCGGAGTTACAGATCTCCGGGAATATAAGAAACGGTGAAAGGGAAGAATCTGGGAACGCAGAAACAGAGAGACAGATCCAATCTTGGAGGGGCTCTCACCCCTCCCGTGCCATGGAGGCCATGGACCAGAGGGGAAACCCTTTTCCCGTCTAGGGAGGAGGTCAAGGAAGAAGAAGAAGGAGGGGGGCTCTCTCCCCCTCGCTTCCGGTGGCACCGGAGTGCCACCGGGGGCCATCATCATCACCGCGATCTACACCAACACCTCCGCCATCTTCACCAACATCTCCATCACCTTCCCCCCTCTATCTACAGAGGTCCACTCTCCCGCAACCCGCTATATGCTCTACTTGAACATGGTGCTTTATGCTTCATATTATTATCCAATGATGTGTTGCCATCCTATGATGTCCGAGTAGATTTTCGTTGTCCTATCAGTGGTTGATGAATTTCTATGATTGATTTAATTTGCTTATGGTTATGTTGCTGTCCTTTGGTGCCCATCGTATGATTGCGTGCGTGGATCACACCCTAGGGTTAGTTGTATGTTGATAGGACTATGTATTGGAGGGCAAGAGTGACAGAAGCTTCAACCTAGCATAGAAATTGATGCATACGCGACTGAAGGGGGACCAATATACCTTAATGCTATGGTTGGGTTTTACCTTAATGAACATTAGTAGTTGCGGATGCTTGCTAATAGTTCCAATCATAAGTGCATAGAATTCCAAGTGAGGGATGACATGCTAGCAGTGGCCTTTCCCACATAATACTTGCTATCGGTCTAGTAAAGTAGTCAATTGCTTAGGGGAAATGTCACAACTCCTACCACCACTTTTCCACACTCGCTATATTTACTTTATTGTTTCTTTATCTAAACAGCCCCTACTTTTTATTTACGTACTCTTTATTATCTTGCAAACCTATCCAACAACACCTACAAAGTACTTCTAGTTTCATAGTTGTTCTAGGTAAAGCGAACGTCAAGCGTGCGTAGAGTTGTATCGGTGGTCGATAGAACTTGAGGGAATATTTTTTCTACCTTTAGCTCCTCATTGGGTTCGACACTCTTACTTATCGAAAACTGTTGCGATCCTCTATACTTGTGGGTCATCAAGACCTTTTTCTGGCGCCGTTGCCGGGGAGCAATAGCGTGGGGTGAATATTCTCGTGTGTGCTTGTTTGCTTTATCACTAAGTAATTTTTATTTGCTGTTCTTAGTTGTTTTCTATCTTTAGTTATGGGTAGGAAACACAAAATATCAAAAAATTAGTTGTACCTACTAAACCAATGGTTGAAGAACCACTCAAAATCTATCACACTGCTGAAGCTTATTACTTGGATCATCTTCGATCCCTATGTGCTCGTGCTGAAACCCCAACTAGCTTAGTTGAGGGAAAATCTTTAGATGAGCATGCTTGTTATGTGCGACACCGAATATCTGAAAAAGGGAAAATTTTACTGGGTCAAATTCATCTTTTGCAATGCTATGCTAGGAATTTATGTGAAATATATGATTTTACTTGTTGTTCTGAAAACCCTAAGAAACACCTTCCCTATCAATGTGAGTTTAGTGATAATGGAATCGTATCTTCGTATGCTAAGGGTGTTTATAATTACTATGATGTTCAACAAATTAAAGAATTTGGTGCTTTTAAGGGTGCTTATGAAATTGCTTCTTTGATTGAAAAGTATGATGCTACTCTTTACAAATCTGAAAATTTTGCCATACTTAAATATTGCTATGATAATTATGTTTCTAATGCCTATGTTGAACCATATATTGAGGACTACCCCGCTATCCAAGAAGAGACTAATATTTTGCAGGAGTCTATGGAAGAAGAAATTGATGAAACTGTGAGCTCATTAGATGAAAAAGATGAGGATGAGAGCAAAGAACAAAAGGAGGAAGAGCGGATTAGCTACCCGTGCCCACCTTCTAATGAGAGTAACTCTTCAACTCATACATTGTTTAATTTCCCTTCGTGCTTACCGAAGGATGATTGCTATGATGATTGTTATGATCCTGTTGATTCTCTTGAAATATCCCTTTTTGATGATGCTTGCTATGCTTGTGGCCAAGATGCCAATATGAATTATGCTTATAGAGATGAACTTGCTATAGTTCCTTATGTTAAACATGAAATTGTTGCTATTGCACCCACGCATGATAGTCCTATTATCTTTTTGAATTCTCCCAACTACACTATATCGGAGAAGTTTACCCTTATTAAGGATTATATTGATGGGTTGCCTTATACCGTTGCACATGATGATTTAGATGAATATAATATGCATGTGCTTGCTGCTCCTACTTGCAATTATTATGAGAGAGGAACTATATCTCCACCTCTCTATGTTTCCAACATGATAAAATTGCAAGAAACTGTTTATACTATGCATTGGCCTTTACTTTGTGTGCATGAATTGTTATTTTATGACATGCTTATGCATAGGAAGAGAGTTAGACTTCATCATTACATGATATATGTTACCTTGTGCTCACCACTAAATTACAAATCATTGCTAATTAAAATTGGCTTTAATATACCTTGGGATCCGGGTGGATCCATTACTTGAGCACTATATGCCTAGCTTAATGGATTTAAAAAAAGCGCTGCCAGGGAGACAACCCGCAAGTTTTAGAGAGTCATTTATTTCTGTTGAGTGCTTTTACATAGTTTAAAAACAAAAAAAAATAAAGATGGGAACCCAAAACTTTTTCAAAAAGGAAACCGAAAGTGAGAAAGACAAGCATTGTTGAAGTGGGAGCTAGCCTTGAACTTTGTTCATGCTCATGGAAACTTTGTGAATCTTGATTACAGAAACTTTTCAATAAAATAATTATCCCCTTGTACAATTCCATTGTATTATAAAAATAATGTGCCAAGGTTTGCCTTTATGACGTTTACATTTGCTTGATGGTTTGTACGGTGTAGGACAGAAACTTTGGCTGTAGTGCACGATTTTACATTTTTTGCTGGAACGTCAAATGATTCTGATTCTTTTTGCACTGTCTTCCTATACAAATTGTTTATTTTTCATAATTTTGGTAGAATTTTTCAAGTACCAGAAGTATGGTGAATGTTCAGATTATTACAGACAGTTCTGTTTTTGACAGATTCTGTTCTTGATGCATAGTTTGCTTATTTTGATGAAACTATCAATTTATATCAGTGGATTAAGCCATGGAAAAATTATATTAAAGTAGACACAATGCAAAAACAAAATATGAATTAGTTTGCAACAGTACTTAGAGTAGTGATTTGCTTTATTATACTAACGGATCTTACCGAGTTTTCTGTTGAAGTTTTGTGTGGATGAAGTGTTCGATGATCTAGAAGGTCTCGATGTGAGAAGAAGGAAGAGAGGCAAGAGATCAAGCTTGGGGATGCCCGAGGCACCCCAAGTAAATATTCAAGGAGACTCAAGCGTCTAAGTTTGGGGATGCCCCGGAAGGCATCCCCTCTTTCTTCAACAAGTATCGGTATGTTTTAGAATTCGTTTTGTTCATGTGATATGTGCAATCTTGGAGCGTCTTTTGCATTTAGTTTTCATTTTTCTTTTATGCACCATGCTGGTATGATATAGTCCTTGGTTTATTTATAGAATGCTCTATGCACTTCACTTATATCTTTTGAGTATGGCTTTATAGAATGCTTCATGTGCTTCACTTATATCATTTGAAGTTTGGATTGCCTGTTTCTCTTTACATAGAAAACCGCCATTTGTAGAATGCTCTTTTGCTTCACTTATACTTGTTAGAGCATGGACATATCTTTTGTAGAAAGAATTAAACTCTCTTTCTTCACTTATATCTATTTAGAGAGATGACAGGAATTGGTCATTCACATGGTTAGTCATAAAATCGTACATAAAACTTGTAGATCACTGAATATGATATGTTTGATTCCTTGCAATAGTTTTGCGATATAAAGATGGTGATATTAGAGTCATGCTAGTGGGTAGTTGTGGATTAGTAGAAATACTTGTGTTGAGGTTTGTGATTCCCGTAGCATGCATGTATGGTGAACCGTTATGTAACGAAGTCGGTGCATGATTTATTTATTGATTGTCTTCCTTATGAGTGGCGGTCAGGGACGAGCGATGGTCTTTTCCTACCAATCTATCCCCCTAGGAGCATGCGCGTAGTACTTTGTTTCGATGACTAATAGATTTTTGCAATAAGTATGTGAGTTCTTTATGACTAATGTTGAGTCCATGGATTATACGCACTCTCACCCTTCCACCATTGCTAGCCTCTCTAGTACCGCGCAACTTTCGCCGGTAACATAAGCCCACCATATACCTTCCTCAAAACAGCCACCATACCTACCTATCATGGCGTTTCCATAGCCATTCCGAGATATATTGCCATGCAACTTCCATCATCATATACATGACTTGAGCATTCATTGTCATATTGCTTTGCATGATCGTAAGATAGCTAGCATGATGTTTTCATGGCTTGTCCGTTTTTTGATGTCACTGCTACGCTAGATCATTGCACATCCCAGTACACTGCCAGAGGCATTCATATAGAGTCATACTTTGTTCTAGACATTGAGTTGTAATATTGAGTTGTAAGTAAATAAAAGTGTGATGATCATCATTATTAGAGCATTGCCCCAGTGAGGAAAGGATGATGGAGACTATGATTCCCCCATAAGTCGGGATGAGACTCTGGACTTTACAAAAAAAAAGAGGCCAAAGAAGCCCAAATAAAAAAAGAGGCCAAAGAAGCCCACCAAAAAATAAAAAAAAATAAAACAAAAAATGAGAGAAAAAGAGAGAAGGGGCAGTGCTACTATCCTTTTTCGACACTTGTGCTTCAAAGTAGCACCATGTTCTTCATATAGAGAGTCTCTTGAGTTATCACTTTCATATACTAGTGGGAATTTTCATTATAGAACTTGGCTTGTATATTCCAATGATGGGCTTCCTCAAATGCCCGAGGTCTTCATGAGCAAGCAAGTTGGATGCACACCCACTTAGTTTCAGTTGGAGCTTTCATACACTTATAGCTCTAGTGCATCCGTTGCATGGCAATCCCTACTCACTCACATTGATATCTATTGATGGGCATCTCCATAGCCCGTTGATAAGCCTAGGTGATGTGAGACTATCTTCTCCTTTTTGTCTTCTCCACCATCATATTCTATTCCACCTATAGTGCTATGTCCATGGCTCACGCTCATGTATTGCGTGAAAGTTGAAAAGGTTTGAGAACGTCAAAAGTATGAAACAATTGCTTGGCTTATCATCGGGGTTGTGCATGATGTGAATATTTTGTGTGGTGAAGATGGAGCATAGCCAGACTATATGATTTTGTAGGGATAACTTTCTTTGGCCATGTTATTTTGAAAAGACATGATTGCTTTATTAGTAGGCTTGAAGTATTATTGTTTTTATGTCAAATGATAGACTATTGCTTTGAATCACTCGTATCTTAATATTCATGCCATGATTAGATATGTGATCAAGATTATGCTAGGTAGCATTCCACATCAAAAATTATCTATTTTATCATTTACCTACTCGAGGACGAGCAGGAATTAAGCTTGGGGATACTGATACGTCTCCGTCATATCTATAATTTTTCATTGTTCCATGTCAATATTCTACAACTTTCATATACTTTTGTCAACTTTTTATACTATTTTTGGGACTAACATATTGATCCAGTGCCCAGTGCCAGTTCCTGTTTGTTGCATGTTTTTTGTTTCGCAGAATATCCATATCAAACGGAGTCCAAACGGGATAAAAACTGATGGAGAGTTTTTCGGAATATATATGATTTTTGGGAAGAAAAATCCATGCGAGACGATGCCCGAGGTGGCCACGAGGCAGGGGGCGCGCCCCTGACCCTCGTGGGCCACCCGTAAGGTGGTTGATGCCCCTCTTTCGCCGCAAGAAAGCTAATATTCGGATAGAGATCGTGTTAAAATTTCAGCCCAATCGGAGTTACGGATCTCTGGGAATATAAGAAACGGTGAAAGGGAAGAATCTGGGAACGCAGAAACAGAGAGAGACAGAGAGACAGATCCAATCTCGGAGGGGCTCTCGCCCCTCCCGTGCCATGGAGGCCATGGACCAGAGGGGAAACCCTTTTCCCATCTAGGGAGGAGGTTAAGGAAGAAGAAGAAGAAGGGGGGCTCTCTCCCCCTCGCTTCCGGTGGCACCGGAGTGCCACCGGGGGCCATCATCATCACCGCGATCTACACCAACACCTCCGCCATCTTCACCAACATCTCCATCACCTTCCCCCCTCTATCTATAGCGGTCCACTCTCCCGCAACCTGCTGTACCCTCTACTTGAACATGGTGCTTTATGCTTCATATTATCATCCAATGATGTGTTGCCATCCTATGATGTCTGAGTAGATTTTCGTTGTCCTATCAGTGGTTGATGAATTGCTATGATTGATTCAATTTGCTTGTGGTTATGTTGCTGTCATTTGGTGCCCATCATATGATTGCGCGGATGGATCACACCCTAGGGTTAGTTGTATGTTGATAGGACTATGTATTGGAGGGCAAGAGTGACAGAAGCTTCAACCTAGCATAGAAATTGATGCATACGGGACTGAAGGGGGACCAATATACCTTAATGCTATGGTTGGGTTTTACCTTAATGAACATTAGTAGTTGTAGATGCTTGCTAATAGTTCCAATCATAAGTGCATAGAATTCCAAGTCAGGGATGACATGCTAGCAGTGGCCTCTCCCACATAATACTTGCTATCGGTCTAGTAAAGTAGTCAATTGCTTAGGGGAAATTTCACAACTCCTACCACCACTTTTCCACACTCGCTATATTTACTTTATTGTTTCTTTATCTAAACAGCCCCTACTTTTTATTTACGTACTATTTATTATCTTGCAAACCTATCCAACAACACCTACAAAGTACTTCTAGTTTCATACTTGTTCTAGGTAAAGCGAACGTCAAGCGTGCGTAGAGTTGTATCGGTGGTCGATAGAACTTGAGGGAATATTTGTTCTAGCTTTAGCTCCTCGTTGGGTTCGACACTCTTACTTATTGAAAACTGTTGCGATCCCCTATACTTGTGGGTCATCAACGCCACACCCCTACCGATGAACAAGACCCCCGTTTTGACCGTAGCGCTCCAACACAAGTCTGTTTCCTCTATTTTGCGGTATGCCACACCCCTCCCGATCAACAGGACACCGTTTCCACCGTAGGAGGTTTGTTTCCTCTGTTTTACGGTACGCCAGACCCCTCCCGATGAACATGATCCCGTTTCGGCCGTGGTCAGTCGAACACAAGGTTGTTTCCTCCGTTCTGCTGTACATCAAGCCTCGTTTCCATCGGCTATTCCATCCAAGCCGGTTGCTCCAGATGAACATCACGTGTTCCGTTGCCTCCCGATGAACATGACGCATTCCGTTGCCTCCCATGAACATGGCGACGATGAAGTTTCTCCGTTCCGACCCAGCCATGTACACGAGCCCTGACCATACATATGTGCGAGTAGGCGTTTGAGACCCGCCCGTATGTACGTACGTGGCCATATTTTCTTTCTTGCACCGTGGCCACTGTATGTACGTGTACATGCTACGTGCGCGCCTCTACTACGACACGTGCACGCCTCTACATCGACCAGTATGTACGTACACGTTCGCGACCAGAATGAAAATGCTACGTACGCTTCGACCAGGTGGGTCCCGACTGTCAGGCACTTCCTTGCATGCGAAGATGTAGCTGGTGGGTCCCAGCAGTCAGGGTGAAACATTTTTTCGCGAAATACGGTGGCCCGTCTGGTGCGTCCCTGCTGTCAGGTGGAGGAATCATTATTTTCCGCGTAATAAGGAGGCACTTCCTTGCTGCGGTCGTGGACCCAGCTGTCAGCCTCTCCACGTACAGTACTTTTCCGATGGAAGTCATTCGTTGACCACATTGACCACGCCGTGCCGAGAGAACTAAGGTGGTGGACGACGGCGAGGCCTAGGAAGGGGATGACGCGGAGTCGGGGAAGACGCGGCAATAGATGCCCACACGGAGAGGAGTACGAGGGTTTATTGGTTCAGCTGCGGTGTGAGGATGCCGTCGCCGTAGGGCCTGGCCAGCGGTGGGAGTGGTAGGGGGCGGTGAGCCTCTGCGGCAGCACAGCTGGCCACAGGAGGTAGGAGCAGGCGACACGACTGGCGCTGCTTTGGGCGGCTAGAGCAATAAGACCAGAGGTTGAAGAATCACGACGGCCGTTGGATGGACATCGTACGGTCACTGTAGCTAGAATCATTTATATTGACTAAGTTGACAAAGCCCTTGGTACGCCTCAACTTAGTAGGCCCACAGGTCAGCCTCCGAAACGGTGCGCCCCAGATGTCAGGGGGAGGAATCATTTTTTGGGCGGCTGAAGCTAGAATATCCGAGATTGAAGAAGAAGCACGACATTCGTTGGATGGACATCCAACGGACACTGCTGCTAGAACTGTGTGTTGACTATAAGTTGAGAAAGCCTTGCATACGCGTCCAACTTACTTTTTTAGGGGACGCGTCAACTTAGTAGGCCCACAAGTGTGTGGAAGAGAACTTATAGCCCATTTGCAATTTGTAAGAATGTACATCCCTTTTTTGAATTCTAATGGAATTTACTACAACCCATTTACAGTTTGTTAAAAGTACAACCCATTTTCTAGCTAGGACAACGATTAATAATTTCAACCAACCATTCAAAAACAAAATTCAATAAAATTTCCCACATTTTGATGGGATCCAAAATATTTTTATCCCAAAATTTCTAGTCAGATTAAATACAATTCCAATATAAATTTGTATTACGTAAAAATCCAGCGAAACATTGCACGCGCAACAATTAATGAAATTAAAGTTTTCAAAATCCAAAAGTAATATTTTATAAACTAATTACGTGTTTGGTGCATTTTTTATAGTTACTGCCCAGTTTTTATAATTACATCCCATTTATTATTTCTTAAAGCTCATTTTCTTGTTAAGCCTAATGCATCCCTCCTCCTAGGAAAGATTTGCAGCCCAGCGGGGCGGAGAATAACAAGTTCACCCAGATTGTGTACAACTGTCGGCCCAGTTGCATTGCTGATGTTGAAAAAAAAGTCTGTGTAGTACAGTACAACCTTACATGGCTACTCAGCCCATATTCAGCGATGCCGGAAAGGCCCAAAAAGGCTTCTGTACAACCTTTCGAAGTCACTGAAGAAAAAAATTAGAGTACAGTGGAACCTAATTAAAAGTTGTCACGAGCGAAGAAATAATTCAATGGGTCCCACTTGTGCATGTGTGTGTGCGTGTGTGTGTGTGTGCGTGTGTGTGAGAGAGAGAGAGATAGAGACCCATCGGTCGATGCTCGTAAATACATCTTTCAGCCATATGCATTGATGATGCTCAGTAAAAACTTATATAGTTGACACAATCATATAGAACATCATAGCACACTGAACTTGCATACAAAAATTTCACGCAGGCGGCACAATCAGGGTGGAAGCAGTGGATCGCTACGGGTAGGGCTATGTTGAAACCAACAAACTCGTACATAACGGTTCATCGTCTTTATCAATGACGGGGAAATATCTTGAATGCTGTGCAAAGAAAACAGTCAGACAACACAATATATAAGTTCTGCTAGAACATTAAGTTGACGTACAACCCTTTCTAAAAAAATTAGGTAAAAAAATAGAACATGCCACAATCAGATGTACTGGCACATCAGTGCTTCACACCCATAGCTCGGATTTAACTAGTACAGTATCTGACAAGATTCAGTTGTTACCTCAAATTAGAGCACATGCAGGCAGCCAGCCCTGCCTCTACTCCCAAAAATGTAGTGGCCTCCGCCGCGCGATGGAGTAGGCCTTGTGCCATCCATCGTTTCGAGCAACATGGGGAAAGTCTGACGTTGACTCCTGTAATGGACGTTGTCGACGGACCCGGGCACCAGCGGCGGCAAGACTTCGATTGATGGATTGGCTACTTCTTCAACATGCATGAACACTCGATACAGGTACATCCCTAACGTGGTCCGCGGCCGCCTTGGTGGTGACGAATAGTACAACCCCGGTTCCTGCATCGGTATCTCAACGCCAATCACCTTCGGTATGGTGGACGGCTTCTTCATCCATGCCATAACCGTTAGAGCCCAGCTGTCTGGAGGAACAAACATAATTACGAGCTCACCTCCAAGGCCGTTGATAAGATCATTCATGGACTCACTGTTCCAAGCACGTCGAGGCATGCCATGGAAGGTAAGCTTTGTTAAAAACTCAAGCTCAGAGGGCCCCAAGCCCCATCCTAGGTGCCACCAATCAAAGCTCACCAGCGCGCCATCGCAGAACAAACACCGGGAAGATTCGAACACACAACTGCAATCAAAAGTTGTCTGGAACCTGACGAAGAAATTAGCCAGCGGTGGACAAACTTTGACGAGGAAGTCACTTATTTGGATGCCATGCGCAATGCCAAGAGCTTTGACAAGGTCGTCTGGCGAGACGGGAGGCTGGTCGCCGTTGGTGGTTACCATTAGCACTTTGCCAGCAAACTGGTCGTCAAGCGCTGCCATGTCACTGTTGAGTGATAGCACGCAGCGCCTGAAGGCAGGACGGACCTCAGGATCTCTGGCTCGGAGATCCGCGTCGACCGGCGACATGATAGTGCACTTGAGTATAGGGAGTACAAGAGGGGGATTTGGGGGAACTGGAGTTGGAATCGAGATTCCAGAGGTGTGTGTGGGAGATTGGGGATGAAAAGGTAGGATGAATTTCGAACACGCGCAAATATGCTCTCGGCGCGCAAGCGCACGAAAACATCGGCAGCGCCCACATGTTGGCCTAAGAGTCCCTATTCTTTCTTTTTTTGAGAGCCCGGCCTTTTTTTGAGGATCTTTTGAAGCCCGGCCTGAGAGTCATAATTGACCTATTTGGCATTGCGTTACTACTCGGCCCATATTCAACGACACCTCACTGGGCCAAACAAGTGTACATCATCGAAAAGACACTAAGCTCAAATTATAACTTGAAAAAAGGAGATATACTCTGAACACTGGAGAATGGTGATGCCCTCATTTAGCCCACCAATAGTTCGTGACAATCAACAGTTCGAAACAACGATATATACAACATTCAAACACTGACTAGTGACTACTACTGACATAAAAAAGCAAGACATGATAGTTCATAAGAAGTCTTGCTACACCACCAAAACGCACCCATCTGCAGGGCTCAGACTCTCGTGATCCAGATGAGAATGACATTCTAAATAGAGGCAACTATTACATTGTAAGAGTGACTTGAACAACCTCCTGAGGAGAGGTGTTCTTGAGCTCGGTAAGCTTGTATGATGGCCTTGGTTGGCCTGGCCTTGGTCGTCATGGCTCACGTCACGCGCTCCTTGCGAGGTGCCCCTTGCATAGATATCTCCGCTCCTCGGGAGCTAGCCTAGGGAGGCCGCCTCAGAGGAGGTCTTGGTGTCATCCGCCTCGCGAGGCTTGGCCCCTCACGAGGGTCTTGAGTGGTTGATGGGTGAAGATGGGCCATACTAGGCCGCTGGTGGGGCCACGCCCTGGGCCACAAGCAGGCAAGTCTGGGTACCCCCGTTCCTAGGATGCCGACAGTAGGCCCCGGGCCCAAGGCGCACTCGTACTTGGCTTCGCGACGAAGTCAAGGATCAAGTGCGGACCACCGCAGGCCCCAATAGCCTGCGGCCTTGATTGACGCATGTCGATTGATCGACCGTGGGCGTCTCCGCTTCCCCACGCTGCCTCGGCAACTGCCCGACTGACAAAAGGCTAGCGCGTGCCGCAGTGCCCTCATTGCTTCCCTTCGTCTTGCTCCAGATCCCCTTTCTTGCTCCTCTCGCCCCAAGAGACCTCCTACCTACTAGGGATTCTCCCTGAGGTCGCATCTGATGGCGCCCAACAAGGCCAAGGCCTCACGCGCCTCACCCGCCTGGTACGAGCCAGCCCTGAGCGCGCCCACCGTCTCAAAGGAGAATTATGTCGCCGCGCGCCGGATGACGGTGGGTGATGATGACGAGGGAAGAGTAGCGGCGCTGCGGGCCGGCTCCGCCAAGCCTGAGGCTCCGGGTAGCACCTTTCATCCCTTCTTCCTGAATAGCGTGTTCGCGGGGCTGGTTCCTCCCTTTTCCGATTTCTTCTACGCCGTGCTCAGCCACTACGGCCTCCATGCTCTTCACCTCCATCCCAACTCCGTTCTCCTCCTATCAATTTTTGCCTTCTACTGCGAGGAATTTGTGGGGGTGATGCCATCCATGGCGCTGCTGTGCCATTTCTTCTACCTTCGGATCAAGGACGACCACTGCTCAGGAAGCGCCAATTTCGTCGCAACCAACGGGACCAACGCAATCTCGAAGGCGGGGAAGAAGGCTGAGGGCTTCAGGAACAAATGGGTCCTTATGGATGCCAAGTGCTCCTACCCCGGCTGTCGCTGCCGACCGGGATGCCTTCTTCTGACGAGAGCTGGCTCAGCTCGAAGCTCTCCGACCCCCTGGGCGAAGCATGTGCTAGAGAAGATGGCCGCTGACCTGAAGCCCAATGATCCGAGGGAGCATAAGCTGACGGGGGCCATGATACTCAAGGAGTTTCTGGCACAGCGCCTGGCACCGCTTCAGGCACATTCGCGCCCCCTTTGGAAGCTCGAGGATGAGGGGGATGAGCTCTGCCCGCGCCCTGACTCTCTGTCCGATGAGGAGCTGGACGCTGCCCTGCGACTCCTGGTCGGGGAGGACCATGGATTCCCGCCGGACTCACATCTTCCGCTATACCGCCGCGCTGACGGGGCAGAGATCACTGCCGCCATGCCCTTCTTCAATGAATACGGGCTTGTGCCTCCGGTGCCCTCCGAGGTCCTGGTGGCGACGACTCCAGTGGTGGTGTCTTCCGGTGACTCTGATGAGGAGGAGGAGCAGGACACGGAGGCGACCCGGGAGGGGGCAGGAGAGACTTCCCCTCCACGCAAGGTCGACCTCCTTCGCGCCTTGACTAACGATGACGACGCTGATGACCATCCGGTAAGGAGGCCCTGCCCTCCGCTGGGGTCTCCACGAGGTCTCGGGTTACCCCCTCGAAGAAACCGTTGGCTGGAGTCCTGACGATGAGCCAGTCGGTGCTGATCTCCCGAGGCGACCCTCCTGAGATCCGCGTGCCGGCGCCCCAGGCTGTGAAGCCTACGGGCTTCGCGGTCCTGAAGAGGCCGAGGGAGTACGCCGCCGTGGATCAGTAAGTGCCTTGTCCTGATTTCGTTCTTGCTCTTGCTGCTGCTTCTGACGCCCTTCCTTGCTCCGCTAGGCCAACGTCGGCGGCAAAGAAGAAGAAAGAAGGGGCGCCTATGCCTTCTGTGACCCAACAGCCTGCCATGGCCGCGCCTCCTCCTGTGCGGAAGGGTGGTGACGGCGCCCATGCCTCTCCAGCTCGGTCCTCCTCGCGAGGCCTGATGGGCTGGCCTTGGGAGTTGGAGATCTCCATCGACAAGACGACTCTAGAGGTACCTACCCCCAGCTCACCCGTCGATGTTTCAATGGCTTAGGAGCCCGTGGTTCCTTCTTCCGCTGCTGCCAGCACACAAGTCGCGGTGGTAACGCTGCCTCCTCCTCCCATTATGCCGCTGGCCCTTGATCCTTCCGACGCACCTGATGTTCTGGGGGAGGCTCTTTCTGCGCTGACCCGACTGCGGGATGATCTTCAAGGAGCCGACCGTTGCTTGGTGGCGAGGCGCCTAGAGCTGATCTCGGGTTGGTTGCACTCCGATGTGTCTATCAGGGTGGCGTTGGGCCAAGCCATGGCAGCTTCCTAGGAGGACAAGCAAGCCGCTGACCAAGCCGCAACCACCCATGAGGTGGCGTTGAAGGACGCCGAGGCTGCCAAGGAGCGCTGCCGGTCGATGGAAGCCGAGCTGGAGACCATGCACAACGAGCGTGCGGCTGAGGCCCGCGGTCGCAGGGCGGAGGAGGGGAAGATGAAGGCCCGAGAAGACGCCGTCACTAGTCGTGACACCGAGCTGGAGCAGTCGGCGAGGGCGCAGGTCGCAGAACGCGGCCGCCTGGAGGAGCTGGAGAAGAAGGTGGCGGTGGAGAAGGCCCAGCTGGAGGCCAAGGCAAAGGTTATTTCCGAGGACCGTGTGGCCTTCAAATCTCTTGAGGAGAGGTCCCATGCGGTGTTGCGGGGTTTCCATGAGAAGGCCTTGGAGAATCCGCTGGTGACCGATGACGAAGGCCCTGCCCAGCTGGTCCCTCATCTTGTCATGGCGCTCGAGGGTGTTGCCGACGAAATCGGTCCCCTGGTGGAGGGGGAAGCCCGTGCACTCTCCTCATCTTCCCTGACGCGCGTCTTTAGACATCTCTATTTTTGTGACCCCGGTTTTGACCTCGGCAAGTTGCTCGAGCCCGTGGAGGAGGAGCGCTGCGCAGCTACTGCTGCAGCCGTGGAGGGCCAGGTGGAGGCCCTGCTGAAGAAGTTAATCACCGTCGATCCTGCACCTCCAACCGACAGCGCCGCCAATCTCGCGACCGGGACCAACGATGCGACCAACGGTGATGCTGCCGACGAGAAGGCGCTTCCTGACGATGGCCCCCAGGGCTGAAGACAAAGCTTGCTGGTGAAGGATTCTTGTTTTATTTTCCTGCGAACTTCCTTGTGACATGAGGCGTGCCTCGTGGAGGCATCAAAACTCTACTTGATGTTTGAAGGACAATATGATTTGTAATAATTTATTTAGGTTTCGCGATTTCCTTCCCGTTTGCTTGATGTTCTACGTCGGCAGGGCCCGACCTCGCGCATACCTCAGCAGCCGTTGGGCCATCCGGATCACCAGGATGGGACCAAGGGGTGAGGGGCTACGTGGCCAGTTAGGCTCCTGAGTCACGATGCTCAGGAGTCCCCCTTGACGTGCAAACGGCGTGCGGGAAGGAAATGCAAAAATAGGCCTTAGGGTTCTACGTCGGCAGGGCCCGACCCCGTGCATACCTCAGCCGCTGTTGGGCCGTCTGGATCACCAGGACGGGACCAAGGGGTGAGGGGCTACGTGGCCAGTTAGCCCGCTGAGTCCCGATGCTCAGGAGTCCCCCTTGATGCTCAAATAGACCTTCATACCTGCCCTCGCCGAGGTCCCGCTCGGGAGGGGTGCACGATGACCAGGTCCGAGGGACCTGGCAGGGCGGCGTATGCTAGGCCAGGCCTGAGCGCAGCCCCCATGCCCAGCCCCCTCGCGCGACTCCCCCAAGGGGGGGCATTGTGGTGAGGCTGTACACTAAGCCGGGTGGCTCCCTGAGGTTGGTACGACCATGGGGCCGCCCTCAGTTGTTTATCACCAGCGCGGAGCGTAGCACTTCCGCACTTGCACGGGCATAGCCGCTCCTTGACCGTGTAGACTGCCAGCACGGAGCATGGTGCTTCCACTGGTACGTGGGTGAGGGCTCCCTCTGAGTGGAGCCCCCGGGGCGTGTACAGCCCCGCCCTGACACATGGCTTGCACGGCAGGGCTAGATGAGGTGTGTCTGGGCACCTGTGAGCCAGCGCGGGACTCACGAGGCCCTACCTCAAGGCGGGTTAGGCAACCTGCGTCGGGCGAATTTCCTGAGGCGGTCACATGAGAAGGCCAGACACCAATGACCCCAGGAAGTGACGTGAACGGGGCTGCTACCTCTTGAGAACTGCGTTGGTTTTCCCTTGAAGAGGAAAGGGTGATGCAGCAAAGTAGCGTAAGTATTTCCCTCAGTTTTTGAGAACCAAGGTATCAATCCAGTAGGAGGCTACGCGCGAGTCCCTCGCACCTACACAAAACAAATAAATCCTCGCAACCAACGCGATAAGGGGTTGTCAATCCCTACATGGTCACTTACGAGAGTGAGATCTGATTGATATGATAAGATAATATTTTTGGTATTTTTATGATAAAGATGCAAAGTAAAATAAAAGGCAATGAAAATAACTAAGTGTTGGAAGATTAATATGATGGAAGATAGACCCAGGGGCCATAGGTTTCACTAGTGGCTTCTCTCAAGAGCATAGGTATTTTACGGTGGGTGAACAAATTACTGTTGAGCAATTGACAAAATTGAGCATAGTTATGAGAATATCTAGGTATGATCATGTATATAGGCATCACGTCCGAGACAAGTAGACCGACTCGTGCCTGCATCTACTACTATTACTCCACACATTGACCGTTATCCGGCATGCATCTAGAGTATTAAGTTCATAAGAACAGAGTAACGCCTTAAGCAAGATGACATGATGTAGAGGGATAAATTCATGCAATATGATAAAAAAACATCTTGTTATCCTCGATGGCAACAATACAATACGTGCCTTGCTGCCCCTACTGTCACTGGAAAGGACACCGCAAGATTGAACCCAAAGCTAAGAACTTCTCCCATTGCAAGAAAGATCAATCTAGTAGGCCAAACCAAACTGATAATTCGAAGAGACTTGCAAAGATAACCAATCATACATAAAAGAATTCACAGAAGATTCAAATATTGTTCATAGATGAACTTGATCATAAACCCACAATTCATCGGTCTCAACAAACACACTGCAAAAGAAGATTACATCGAATAGATCTCCACGAGAGAGGGTGAGAACATTGTATTGAGATCCAAAAAGAGAGAAGAAGCCATCTAGCTAATAACTATGGACCCGAAGGTCTAAGGTAAACTACTCACACTTCATCGAAGAGGCTATGGTGTTGATGTAAAAGCCCTCCGTGATCGATGCCCCCTCCGGCGGAGCTCTGGAACAGGCCCCAAGATGGGATCTCGTGGATACAGAAAGTTACGACGGTAGAATTAGGGTTTTGGCTCCGTATCTGATCGTTTGGCGGTATGTAGGTATATATAGGAGGAAGGAGTATGTCGGTGGAGCAACAGGGGGCCCACGAGGGTGGAGGGTGCGCCTGGGAGGAGGGGTAGGCGCGCCCCCTACCTCGTGGCCTCCCTGTTGGTTGCTTGACGTAGGGTCCAAGTCTCCTGGATCATGTTCGTTCCGAAAATCATGTTCCCGAAGGTTTCATTCTGTTTGGACTCCGTCTGATATTCTTTTTCTGCGAAACTCTGAAATAGGCACAAAACAACAATTCTGGGCTGGGCCTCCGGTTAATAGGTTAGTCTCGAAAATAATATAAAAGTGAATAATAAAGCCCAATAATGTCCAAAACAGAAGATATTATAGCATGGAGCAATCAAAAATTATAGACACGTTGGAGACGTATCAAGCATCCCCAAGCTTAATTCCTGCTCGTCCTCGAGTAGGTACATGATAAAAACAGAATTTTTGATGTGGAATGCTACTAGGCATAATTTCAATGTAATTCTTCTTAATTGTGGTATGAATATTTAGATCCGAAAGATTCAAGAAAATAGTTTAATATTGACATAGAACTAATAATACTTCAAGCATACTAACTAAGCAATTATGTCTTCTCAAAATAACATGGCCAAAGAAAGTTCATCCCTACAAAATCATATAGTTTAGTCATGCTCCATTTTCATCACACAAGAATGCTCTCATCATGCACAACCCCGATGACAAGCGAAGCAATTGTTTCATACTTTAGTAATCTCAAACTTTATAAACCTTCACGCAATACATGAGCATGAGCCATGGATATAGCACTATGGGTGGAATAGAGTATAATGATGGGGGTTATGTGGAGAAGACAAAAAGGAGAAAGTCTCACATCAATGAGGCTAATCAATGAGATATGGAGATGCCCATCAATTGATGTTAATGCAAGGAGTAGGGATTGCCATGCAACGGATGCACTAGAGCTATAAATATATGAAAGCTCAACAAAAGAAACTAGTGGGTGTGCATCCAACTTGCTTGCTCACGAAGACCTAGGGCACTTGAGGAGGCCCATTGTTGGAATATACAAGCCAAGTTCTATAATGAAAAATTCCCACTAGTATATGAAAGCGACAAAACAAGAGACTCTCTATCATGAAGATCATGGTGCTACTTTGAATCACAAGTGTGGAAAAAAGGATAGTAGCATTTCCCTTTTCATTTCTCTTTTTTGGGCCTTTTTTTAATTTGGACTTTTTTTGTTATTGGGACATTGCTCTATTAAATTATGATCGTCACACTTCTATTTATTTACAACTCAATGATTACAACTCAATACTAGAACGAGGTATGACTCTATATGAATGCCTCCGGTGGTGTACCGGGATATGCAATGAACCAAGAGTGACATGTATGAAAGAATTATGAACGGTGGCTTTGCCACAAATACTATGTCAACCACATGATCATGCTAAACAATATGACAATGATGAATGTGTCATGATAAATGGGGTGGTGGAAAGTTGCATGGCAATATATCTCGGAATGGCTATGGAAATGCCATAATAGGTAGGTATGGTGGCTGTTTTGAGGAAGATATAAGGAGGTTTATGTGTGAAAGAGCGTATCATATCACGGGGTTTGGATTCACCGGCGAAGTTTGCACCAACTCTCAATGTGAGAAAGGGCAATGCACGGTACCGAAGAGGCTAGCAATGATGGAAAGGTGAGAGTGCGTATAATCCATGGAGTCAACATTAGTCATAAATAACTCACATACTTATTGCAAAAATCTACAAGTCGTCAAAAACCAAGCACTAAGAGCATGCTCCTAGGGGGATAGATTGGTAGGAAAAGACCATCGCTCGTCCCCAACCGCCACTCATAAGGAGGACAATCAAAGAACACCTCATGTTTCAAATTTGTTACATAATGTTTACCATATGTGCATGCTACGGGACTTGCAAACTTCAATACAAGTATTTCTCAAATTCACAACTACTCAACTAGCACAACTTTAATATCACTACCTCCATATCTCAAAACAATCATCAAGCATCAAACTTCTCTTAGTATTCAAAACACTCATAAGAAAGTTTTTACTAATCTTGAATACCTAGCATATTAGGACTATTTAAGCAAATTACCATGCTATTTAAGACTCTCAAAATAATATAAGTGAAGCATAAGATATCAATAGTTTCTATAAAACAAATCCACCACCGTGCTCTAAAAGATATAAGTGAAGTACTAGAGCAAAACTATATAACTCAAAAGATATAAGTGAAGCACATAGAGTATTCTAATAATTTCCGAATCATGTGTGTCTCTCTCAAAAGGTGTGTACAGCAAATATGATTGAGTTAAACTAAAAAGCAAAGACTCAAATCATACAAGACGCTCCAAGCAAAACACATATCATGTGGTGAATAGAAATATAGCTCCAAGTAAAGTTACCGATGGAAGTAGACGAAAGAGGGGATGCCTTCCGGGGCATCCCCAAGCTTTGGCTTTTTGGTGTCCTTAGATTATCTTGGGGGTTCCATGGGCATCCCCAAGCTTAGGCTCTTGCCACTCCTTGTTCCATAATCCATCAAATCTTTATCCAAAACTTGAAAACTTCACAACACAAAACTTAAAGTAGTAAATCTCGTGAGCTCCGTTAGCGAAAGAAAACAAAAGACCACTTCAAGGCACTATAATGAACTCATTCTTTATTTATATTGGTGTTAAAACTACTGTATTCCAACTTCTCTATGGTTTATAAACTATTTTACTAGCCATAGATTCATCAAAATAAGCAAACAACACATGAAAAACAGAATCTGTCAAAAACAGAACAGTCTGTAGTAATCTGTAGCTAGCGCAAGATCTGGAACACCAAAAATTCTAAAATAAATTTCTGGACGTGAGTAATTTATCTATTAATCATATTCAAAAATAATTAACTAAATAGCACTTTCCAAATAAAAATGGCAGCAGTTCTCGTGAGCGCTAAAGTTTCTGTTTTTTACAGCAAGATTAACAAGACTTTCTCCAAGTCTTCCCAATGGTTCTACTTGGCACAAACACTAATTAAACACAAAAAACACAACCAAAACAGAGGCTAGATGAATTATTTATTAAATAACAGCAAGGAAAAATATTGGGTTGTCTCCCAACAAGCGCTTTTCTTTAAAGCCTTGTAGCTAGGCATAATATTTCAATGATGCTCACATGAAAGACAAGAATTGAAGCACAAAGAGAGCATCATAAAACACGTGACAAATGCATCTAAGTCTAACATACTTCCTATGCATAGGCATCTTATAGGCAAACAAATTATCAAGGTAAGCAAAAACTAGCATATGCAAGGAAGCGGAAAGAAACAATAGCAATCTCAACATAACGAGAGGTAATTTAGTAACATGAAAGTTTCTACCACCATATTTTCCTCTCTCATAATAATTACATGTAGGATCATAAGCAAATTCAACAAAATAGCTATCACATAAAATATTTTCAACACGATCCACATGCATGCAAAGTTTACACTCTTCCAAAATAGTGGGATTAACATTAACTAATGTCATGACTTCTCCAAACCCACTTTTATCAAAAACTTCATAAGATTGAACATTCTCCAAATATGTGGGATCTAAAGTTGACACTCTTCCAAACCCACTTTCTATATTATTACAAACATTATAATCAATCTCGTATTCATGATGGGGCTTAAATAAATTTTCAAGATCAAAAGAAGAATCACCCCAATCATGATCATTACAACAAGAAGTAGACATAGCAAAACTGGCATCCCCAAGCTTAGGGTTTTGTATATTATTAGCACAATTGACATCAAGAGAATTTATAGTAAAATCATTGCAATCATGCTTTTTATTCAAAGATCTATCGTGGATCACCCCATAAAGTACTTCATCACAATTTTCAGATTCACGAATTTCAAGCAAAACTTCATAAAGATAATCTAGTGCACAAAACTCACTAGCAATTGGTTCATCATAATTGGATCTCTTAAAAAGATTAGCAAGCGGATGAGGATCCATAGATCTTAGGTTCTCTGTTTAGTAATAAATAAACAACTATTCCAACCATACGAGCAAACAAGATATGGGCAAAAAGAGGCAAATAGAGAAAGAGATGGAGGATAGAGAGAGAGGGCGAATAAAACGGCAAGGGTGAAGTGGGGGAGAGGAAAACGAGAGGAAAATGGCAAATAATGTAATGCGGGAGATAAGGGTTTGTGATGGGTACTTGGTATGTTGATTTTTGCGTAGACCTCCCCAGCAACGGCGCCAGAAATCCTTTTTGCTACCTCTTGAGCACTGCATTGGTTTTCCCTTGAAGAAGAAAGGGTGATGCAGCAAAGTAGCGTAAGTATTTCCCTCAGTTTTTGAGAACCAAGGTATCAATCCAGTAGGAGGCTACGCGCGAGTCCCTCGCACCTACACAAAACAAATAAATCCTCGCAACCAACGTGATAAGGGGTTCTCAATCCCTACATGGTCACTTACGAGAGTGAGATCTGATAGATATGATAAGATAATATTTTTGGTATTTTTATGATAAAGATGCAAAGTAAAATAAAAGGCAATGAAAATAACTAAGTGTTGGAAGATTAATATGATGGAAGATAGACCCGGGGGCCATAGGTTTCACTAGTGGCTTCTCTCAAGAGCATAGGTATTTTACGGTGGGTGAACAAATTACTGTTGAGCAATTGACAGAATTGAGCATAGTTATGAGAATATCTTGGTATGATCATGTATATAGGCATCACGTCCGAGACAAGTAGACCGACTCCTGCCTGCATCTACTACTATTACTCCACACATCGACCGCTATCCAGCATGCATCTAGAGTATTAAGTTCATAAGAACAGAGTAACGCCTTAAGCAAGATGACATGATGTAGAGGGATAAATTCATGCAATATGATAAAACCCCCATCTTGTTATCCTCGATGGCAACAGTACAATACGTGCCTTGCTGCCGCTACTGTCATGGGGAAAGGACACCACAAGATTGAACCCAAAGCTAAGCACTTCTCCCATTGCAATAAAGATTAATCTAGTAGGCCAAACCAAACTGATAATTCGAAGAGACTTGCAAATATAACCAATCATACATAAAAGAATTCAGAGAAGATTCAAATATTGTTCATAGATGAACTTGATCATAAACCCACAATTCATCGATCTCAACAAACACACCGCAAAAGAAGATTACATTGAATAGATCTCCACGAGATAGGGGGAGAACATTCTATTGAGATCCAAAAAGAGAGAAGAAGCCATCTAGCTAATAACTATGGACCCGAAGGTCTGAGGTAAACTACTCACACTTCATTGGAGAGGCTATGGTGTTGATGTAGAAGCCCTCCGTGATTGATGCCCCCTCCGGCGGAGCTCCGGAACAGGCCTCAAGATGGGATCTCGTGGATACAGAAAGTTATGGTGGTGGAATTAGGGTTTTGTCTCCGTATCTGATCGTTTGGGGGTACGTAGGTATATATAGGAGGAAGGAGTACGTCGGTGGAGCAACAGGGGGCCCACGAAGGTGGAGGGCACGCCTGGGGGGTAGGCGCGCCCCCAACCCCGTGGCCTCCCTGTTAGTTGCTTGACGTAGGGTCCAAGTCTCCTGGATCATGTTCGTTCCGAAAATCACGTTCCCGAAGGTTTCATTCTGTTTGGACTCCGTTTGATATTCTTTTTGTGCGAAACTCTGAAATAGGCAAAAAACAACAATTCTGGGCTGGGCCTCCGATTAATAGGCTAGTCCCAAAAATAGTATAAAAGTGAATAATAAAGCCCAATAATGTCCAAAACAGAAGATAATATAGCATGGAGCAATTAAAAATTATAGATACGTTGGAGACGTATCAAGGGCTGGCCCGCCAGACAAAGCTCAGTCGTTGGGTTTATCGACGCTGTAGGGATGGACCCGAGAACAGACGCCGTGCCTAGCCTACTCATGCGAGGGATCCTAAAGAAAGACAAGCGGCGCGCAGCTCCTGTGGTAACGAGGGCGGTCGCGGGTGGGGTACCAAAGTACCAGATAAGCAGGTGATAGTCATAAATAGACTCAAGCAAAGAGGCAGGTTAGCTCAGATAGATGCAAGAACAATACATGCCACTGGGACGGACCCGAGCGGCCTGGGGATGATGCAACCCGAGGGGCGCCCCATCAAAGTAAGCTAGAGATGCAAAAGGATACATGTCGTAGGGACAAGACCTTGCGACTTGGGGATGATGCTGCCCGAGGGGCGCCCCCAACTGAATGAACTGGAAAGAGTCACCTGTTACCGCAGCTGGAGTGGTGTTGGAGTAGCTGAAGGTGCACGCTGAAGGAGTCGCTCCTCACAAGCCGCCAGGGTCCTGAGCCTCAAGAGGCTCTGCAGGCCCAGGTGCCTCCTAAAGAACCGTCGCGACCTCTTCTAGGACAGCGTGATGCCTAGCCTCTTGAGCCACCAAGATGCTCCGCAGATGGCGCTGGAAGGTGACAGCCGCGCTCGGCAAGCCGAATGGCATGCGAACGTAGCTGTGAGGTGGACCCTCACACCGACCAACACGCGAAGTCCATAAGCGCTCCTGAGATGCAGCCCTGTTGTGCCCTAGAATGTCGACGCGAATACGCAGCCCGCCATCCTCGCCAGGATGGGGAGCTATGCCGGGTGGTGGGCGGCGGTAGCCACGTATTGCCCTTGCCTCTTGAAGCTCATGGGTTACCTTGACGATGAACTCCTGAGCACCGGGCGCTCCTGGCCCAGTGCCCTCCTGAGGGAAACGTGCGGTGAAGCACGCCTCCACATGGTGCCCGAGCGCCTCCCTCATGATGTTGGCTAGGTCTGAGGCTCTCCAGAAGAGAGCCCCCGAGCCTTGCCCGAGGAGGGCGCCGGGCGTGACTTCCTATGCGAGGGAGGGAGGTGCCCCAGCTGTGGGCGCAGGTCCTGAGGTTGTGCCGCTGGAGACACCGCTCTCCTTAGGCACTGGGTGGAGTAGCTGCTTCTTCTTCTTGGGGATGGCCTCAGGAGGGTACGTGGTGCCTTCGTTGTTGGGGTCTTCAGCTGCTGTAGCTTGGTAGGCACGCTCGAGGGAGCACACCGCATCTCCTTCTTCACAAGGGACCATGATGACGCCACCACTCCCTGGCATCTTAAGGACGTTGTAGCCATGGTGGGTCACTGCCATAAACTTGGCCAATGCTGGATACCCAAGGATGGCGTTGTATGGCAGACGAATGTGGGCGACGTCGAAGTCGATGAGCTCGGTGCGGTAGTTGTTACACTGGCCGAAGGTGATAGGGAGGCAGACCTGCCCTATCAGGGTGTTGAGCCGTCGATCACTCCTGAGAAAGCTTGGTAGGCTGTAGTTGATCGTATGGCACTTGGAGGCTATCGAACGTCTCGACGGATAGGGCATTGAGCCCTGCGCCGCCGTCGATGAGGGTCTTGGTGACTTGGACATTGCTGATGACAGGTGAACAAAGCATCGGAAGGATGCCGGCGGTCGCCGCGCACTTGAGCTGGTCTGCCGAGCTGAAGGTGATGGCGCACTTGGACCACCTGAGCGAGCGCGTGGCCTCGAGCCTGGGAAGGGTCGCGTTCACCTCACAAGCAAACTGCTTAAAGATGCGCTGGGAAGCTGGGGCCTGAGCACCGCCCAAGATGCAGGCGATAGCGCGTGGCTCCTGGAAGCCCCCAGCCCCCTCGTCCCGATGGTGGTTGTCGTTCCTCCTTGGTGGTGGCGGCAGCGGAGGGAGGCCAGCATTGCCCTAAGGATGGTCCTCACGAGGCTGGTCCCATCCGGGCGCCCTCGCGAGGCTGTTCCTGCCAGTGGTCCTCGTGAGGCCGGTCGCGCCACTCCTGACGGGGGCCGCGGTTGTCCCAGCTTCCCCCACTTTGTCCTCCTCCTCGGCCGTAGCCCCGGTCGTTGCACTCGGGGCGTCGACCGAAGCATCCATCTCGAATGGCCCTGAGCTCTTGGCAGTCGTTGGTGTTGTGGTTGTGTACGTTGTGGAAGGCGCGAAATGGACAGTTGCTCTTAGACGACTCGTGGTGGTCCTGGCCGTGCTTCGTGTCTGGCTCCGCCACGAGCATGGATAGTCCCTTGCGCTTCACGTCCATGGCCTTGGCTTTCTTCTCTTCTGGGTCGGCAATAGGGAGCTCGAGGAGGGAGAGGCACCCCTCCCCAGCTCTTATGCACTTGGTCGCCATGTTGAACATCTCCAGTGCTGTGCATAGCTCCTCGTGGATGGAAAGCTCCTCCTTCATCTTGACGTCACGGACACCATCAGAGAATGTTGAAATGATGGCCTCGTCCGTCACCTTGGGAATCTTGAGGCGAACACTATTGAAGTGCTGGATGTACTTCTGCAGGGTCTCTCCAGGCTGCTGTTTGATGCGGCGCAGGTCACCCACGACCGGTGGGCGGTCGCGAGTGCCCTGGAAGTTGGCAATGAAGCGGTCGTGCATTCACCCCAGGAGGAGATTGACCCTGGGGGCAAGTTCAGGAGCCACGAGCGAGCACCATCCTTGAGAGCCATGGGAAACCAGTTCGCCATGACTTTCTTGTCGCCGTTGGCCTCCTCGATGCTCAGTTTGTAGAGCTGCAAGAACTCCGCAGGGTCAGGGGTGCCATCGTGGCGCGGAGGCAGTCCTAGCTTGAATTTTCCTGGCCAGACTATGCTACGCAACTCTGGAGTGAAGGCATGGCAGCCTGCTGTGGCCATCGGGGCCCGTCGCGGAGGTGGAGCTTGACCTTGATGCCTATGCACCGCCGCCGCATGCAGCACGCGGTCTTGACGTGGTGGTGCCGGGAGTGCAGGAGCGTTTTCTGGAGTTCAGGGAACTTCTTGGCAGCTTCGTTCTTCGTGCGCGGGCACACGGTGCGGCAGGTCGAGCCGAGGGCTGCGCGTCTTGGCGCCAGGACACTGTCTTGGTGCAGAGGTGGCAGAGGCGCTCCATGAGATACATCGCCCACAGCTGGGGGAGGGCGAGGCAGCGAGAGATGGTGCGGGGGAGCCCCCAGCCGCGCTGACGAGCTTGGCGATGCGGTCCAGCCAGTCCTTGTAGAGGTCGTCGACCGGGCGGTAGCGCAGGAGCTCGCGTGCCATGAGAAACGCGGCCTGCGTGTCAGGACCCCGATCATAAGTCACACCGATCTAGCATGTAACACATCATATCACTTTGGGGCCTCATGCACGGTATTCCCACGGGTGCCACCTTACCTGGCCCGAGACCGTTTGCGCCTTTTGGCTCATGTATATGACAATGTCGCTAGCATCCATATGACAGAGAATCCGGGTCGACATGACTAGTCGTGAATCCAAAGTGGCACTATCTTACAGGGACATGCATACATGACCCAGCAACGAATGTCTCGGTCATCAACGTATGAACCCAAGTCGTAGCAAGCTACAAGGACTTAAAGAACAACGCGTGACATTTCCCCGAAGGGATAGACACAGGAACGAAGAAGGACACATGCCGACCAGCCTAAGTGTTCTGGAGTAGTAGCAAGCTACCATGGCTCAGTGGAAGCACTAGGTGACATTTCCCGGTAAGAGAGGCTAACAAGAATAAACAACTAGGTTGTCAGATCCCACACATACCAAGCATTTCAACAACATACACACAATATGCTCGATATGTGCAAATACAACATGGCATCACAACAAAACTCTACGACTCAAAGTATTTATTCATTAGGCTCCGAGGAGCCAGATATTACAAACATGGGTCTGATGACCCATCATTCAAGTCATACAAGCAACAAGCACATGCAGAAGCTTAACTTGTCTGAGTACAGACAACTACAAATGAAAAAGGCTGAGAAGCCTGACTATTTACAAGACCCTGCCGAGGGCACAAGATCGTAGCTGAGGTAACGAGCTAAACGCCGAAGTCCACGCGGAACTATTAGTGAGACTGAAGTCTCTCTGCAAAACATAAATTAAGCAAACATGAGTACAAATGTACCCAGCAAGACTTACATCAGAACTAGCTACATATACATTAGTATCAACAAAGGGGGTGGTGGCGTTTAACTGCAGCAAGCTAGCTTTGACTGTGGCTACCCTGAAATACGACTGCAAGTAACTCTTTTGAGGTGGCGCACACGAGTCCACATATTCACCATATCAATACACCACTATGGATCCGCTCCCGTCTCCCTATGAGAAGGCCATCCATAGCACTCACGCTTATCTTACGCATTTTAGAGTATCCACTTTCACTTGTCTATGAACTATATAGGCAACCCAGAGGTCCTTTACCACGGACGTGGCTATTCGAATAGATCATGTTAACCCTGCAGGGGTGTACTTCTTCACACATGCTCTCGCCACTTACCGCCATGTACACATCAAGTATCTCGGCAACCATCAAGCGGAAGCCTGGCGAGGGTGTCGGCCACGACTTGACTAACCATGCAAGTCCCTAGTCCAGGTTTATCGCCTATTCAGGTTCCATCCGCAGGGAGTCCGGCCGAGGTTTCCACATACGACCCCGAACAATGTGTGTAGGGTTCCCGAGGCACCAAACGGGCGTCCCGGCACACCGTGCCACATGCCTACCGCATCATAGCCCACCCCTCGGGTCAGCGCTGCGCACGGCCCCCATCATACTACAAACACAAGAAACTACTTGCAACTCCCGGACAGAGGACATGGGTGGTTAATAAGTCAAGAGGGTCCATTGGTTTCGGGCCCAACGCGTGGTAGTAGCTGTTCATTGATCACAAACACAGAACTCGGTTCCTGAGGACGGTTTCAATCGGACAACCCACCATGTACACCTACATGGCCTCTCACCGGTACCTTTACCAAATCATGTTCACACACTTAGCTCACACAGTAGGACATGTTCATCACAATTCATCCCTGATGAATCAGACCTGACTCAACTCTAAGCAGTAGCCTACATGACAAACAAACATGAATGAGTAGGCACATCAGGGCTCAAATAACTCCTACTCATGCTAGTGGGTTTCATCTATTTACTGTGGCAATGACAGGTCATGCAGAGGAAAGGGGTTCAACTACCTTAGCATGTAATAGCTGAATTGTTGTTGTCCTAATGCAGTAAAAGAGAGTAGGAGCGAGAGAGTGGGATTGTATCGGAATGAATAAGGGGTTTTTGCTTGCCTGGCACTTCTGAAGATAGCATTGGGTCTTCATCAGTGGCATCGATCACATCGTCAAAACAACGTCTACTGAGAGGGGACAAATACCGGCAAACAGAGAAAGAACACAATCAATGCAATGCAACAATATGATGCATGAACGGGACATGGCAATATGATGTGATTTGAGCTAATGCAAATTGGTACCATGTTTGTTGAAGTTCATTTGAATCAAAGATTCAAATTTAAACTTCAAAAGAAGCATTTGAAATGTCCTTTATCTGATTTGACCTGATCAGTAGGTAAAGTTGTTCAAACATGCATGGAAATGCCATAAACAGATTCCTTGGATTTTTCTGATAATTTTTCATATATAATTTATTTCATTTGGAGTGACGGTTGATTTTATATGAAATTTTGAAGTTCTACTAATTTTATGGAATTTCTGAAATAGAAATAATCCATAAAATCATTTATTGCGCTAGCACTGCGTCATGCTTGCGTTAGCAAGTCAACAGCGCTGACCAGGTCAAACCTGACGTGTGGGGTCCACACGTTAGTGACACAGTTAGTTAACAGTGTTAATTAACACTAACACTAACCCTAAACTACAAATTAGCAAGGCCGGGCCCCACATGTCATTGACTCATACGAGTCTGTTAGGGGTCAAACCTGGTCAATATAACCGGCGGTTAGCCACTGGTGACGACAGCCGTGGTGGAGGGGCTCGGAAATCGCCCTCCGCCGACCAATCGCGCGGCGGAGACCACCCATGTGACGCCCAGGCTCGCGCGCATCCAGTGGAACATGCGGGAGGCCGTGGGGTGGTCAGAGCTCGCCAGAGCAGAGCTCGCGGCGGCGGCTGGAGTTCAGTGGCGTGCGGGTTTGGTGCTATGGGGCATGAGAGAGCGAGATAAGGGGCTCTACAGCCTCCTGGCATCACCAGGAGCAAGGTGACGTGCACGGTTGCGAGCTACGGTGGCTCTAGCCATGACGGTGAGGATCCATGGTGGCGCGACCGCTTGGGTCCGGTGGTTAGTGCAGCTTCAGCGTGCGAACGATGAAACAGAGAGGGGAAACGACGGCAGGGCTCACCGCGAGTCTGTTGGGAAGGTCAGTGGGCTCAGGGGCGCTTGGGTCGAAGCGGATCGACGACGACGAACCGCGGCGGCCGAGGACGAAGACGGCGATGGTGGCAACGTTGTAGGGCGCTCGAGGATGCGTGGCTTGTCTGGGATGATGCAGGCGACAAGGCAGAGCCGATGGTCATGGCGGTTGGTCGAGGGACGGGCAGTGATCGCGGTGGCAGTGAGCGGCGGCGACAGACATGTTCGGGTCCGAGATGCAGAGAGATAGAGAGGCAGGGAACGGGGACAAGAGTGAGAAGGTGGGGCTTGGGGGCGTGCGTGGCGTCCCTAGCCAACTCTAGGAGGTCGGCGGCAAGAAGGAGTTGGCGTGCGGTGGCCGCACGCGCGTCAGGCACGCGCCCAACGTCCTTCTGTCTAGAGGAAGGGGATGACCGGCATTGGGCCAGCACAGTGCGGGGCTAGCCAGTGGGCTGCCAGGTAAGTCAGGTGGGTTTCTCCCTCTCTGCTCTATTTCTGTTTTCTTTTCTATTTTGTTTTCTGTGTTCTGATTTAGTTTAGGCACTAAACCATTTTTATAAATGCTGAAAATTATTGTGGGTATTAAATGAGTTATTCCAGAGACCCACAATTATTTTCAAAACATTTGGAGCTATAAAATTATTTATAGATTTTATTTGATCCAATTCAAATACAATGTGGATTAATTCAAAAATTCAGGATGTCCTAGAAATATGTTCATCATTTTTGGCAGGGGTTTTCACCTTTATCAGAAATCATGAACATTTTCTAAGAGCATTTTGGGTTCATTGAAAATGATTTTATTTGAGCCTATTTGAATTCATTTGGTGCTAGGGTTTGAACGTCCCCATTTCAAGTTTCAAATTTAAGTAGACATGATGCATGGATGCAAAGCCACTAGTTACAAGGAAACTCTAGGGTTGTGACAACTCACCCCCACTAAACAAGAATCTCGTCCTGAGATTCAAGACGTGAGGTAAGAAGACAGGGGGGACACAAGGCTAACACAAACTTCATGATCCAACTATCCTTCTCGAAGATGTTGATTCATGCTTCATATTGATCTTGACGTCTCTTCTTCCGAGATCTTCATCCAACATGATGACAAAAAGAAATGAAAGCTCTACATGAATCAATCTTCACGAAGATCGAGCAACTCGGGATCAACTCGTGGAATGAAACATAAAACATCTCTTGAGCTGAGACACAACACATATCAGATGCAATGGGAAGAAGTAAATGACAAGGGTTCAATTGGGTAGGCAAAAATTCCATGCTTAGGAAGATGGTGCATGGGTTTCCAAGTAGCACGGAGATAATTGCCATGATTCCATAACGAAACACCTTGGGGGAAGGCGACTCATAGAATTATCCCTTAAGTGGAAAAAAGAATTACTTTTGACAACTAGATCATTGAAACTCTCTATACCAGCCTAAGGAAAATCTCAATTGATCGTTAGGAGGAGTTCAGAAGAAAGACATACTCAAACTAGAATGGATGATGTGGACTACCTTGTTGAAGACAACAACGGATGATTTTTTCTTATCATCGGAAATGGATGGGACCCATGGTAGGACCAATTTTGAAGATGATCCTGAAGAAAAATTATTGAGAGGGACAACCCATTGGAAATTGGCACAATGGCGGTGCAAGCTGGGAAAAAAATGCAAATGTTGGGAATTTTTTCAACCATCATATCTGCCCGAGATTCAGATCTGGTTGGTAACATGATATTTCAGACATCATGTCTGGAAAATAAAGTTTGCAACACAAACCGACGAGATGACGTTGCGAGATTCTCAGGAAATGAACTACGATAGCAAGCTCCAAAACATGAGTTGGTTCTGCTACATACATGTGAACACGCTGTCCCAGACAAGCATGACCATGTAGTAGTCTTGCAATAAAACACTACAAAGTTCAGGTGGGGAACCATCATCGAGGATATCAAAGTCCTTGCATAAGGCATGCTCTTAAGAAGGAACTTCTTCTCCTTGAACAAGTCAATGAGTGGCTTGGTGTGCTAGGAAACACATATGGAATGGAGGCGGCCAACCTATCAAACCATAGAGTACTCCGCACATGTGTGACTAACTTGGGATGATTCCAGAGGAAGCTAAAACAAGATTTCTCGAATTCATGTCGGCAACTTGCATCAAATGCACATGAATTAGAGGAAGTCACTTCTTTCATCCAGACATATGCTTCATGAGCTAGCATGAAGAAATGCTTTCAAAAGTTTCCAACACTAGCTTAATGTTCAACAAAATTATGGAGAAGATAAAGATGTTGTCAATGGGCTCAACAAAAATTCATCCAGGTTTCCATAAAAATGGAATTCCACAATTATGTGAGCAAGCTGATAGCATTGGTCGGACCCAAAAGATATAATGGTGTATGCTCGAGGAAACAACCACGAGTGGGGCAACATTACGAACATCGTTGGTTCTGATTTGATTTGAGGATATAGCCCACACTCAAACCAAAGTTTAGACAAGACAATAGATCCAATAACTGATCATGAGGACCAATCGATGAAGATATCATCTTTCTTCAATACACACACTCAAAAGATATCCCTTTAGAATGAACTAAATAAGCCAAAGCTTTGTCTTCCAACTCTCCAAGTTGTTGTTTAGCTTAACCAACTAGCTCAGGGATATCCAACACAGATTCTTGGAGAAGGGGCGGTTTATAAGAAAACCCAACTTTATCATGAACCCAACATAGCAATCAGGTGACAACCTAGTAATACTTCCGAGAAGATATTCAGAAAATCACGAGCCACCGATATGTTATTAAGCGCGAGAACAATCTTGCTCTTCACGGTAAGATGATACGATCAAAATAGTGAGGGATTGACATAGTACTATCTCACTGATCGAAAAGTGCACCAGGAAATATGGACAAGGTAGCATGATCAATCTTAGGATGACGATTCAATAACCAACACACTAAGAATGAGAATATTATCCATTAACTACCACGCAACGGGGTTGCTAGGAGTATTGATTTCACGCATCACGCTTCATTTTTTCGGTATTCCGGTCACAACAACATGGAACCAAGGAATGAATAATGATGGCAAGAAGTATCACTAAATCAAGAATTCATAAGAGGTGGTGCAATTCTCATGACATTCTTGACATAAGATGGTAATACTCCATGATGGAACAGAACAAAAGCTAGATTGGCATTTTGATTTGCGGGATACAACTACTTTGACCCAATACTTGAAATGGATGAGGTACTGGAGTTTGTTTCTCCTAGTCATTCTGAACTAGAACGGCTTGACGGGCCACAAGAATAATAGGCATCGATGAACATGAATGCATAACTATTCCTGACTATCAATTGATAGACTAGGGTCAGAATACAACTGAAGAGTGACAACTCAAAGGAACATATAACTTTCTGAGCCGTGGATGCATAGATTAGTATGTCGAACAAAGCTCAACATATTTCTTCCGAATAATCCATGCAGAAAGGTAGAACTGGCAGAGTCACGACATAGAATCAAGAACTCATCAAGATCACTCTGGTTGTGATCTTTTGGTTCAACGAGGAACTTCTGCCATAAGTAGTTCATGGTATTTGGAAGAGGAAAATACCACGGACCTCGAGGACTATCGCAAAGGTTACTAATATCCCAAAGGATCTAGCAAACACTATCAACATGAAGTAAGTACGGTGAATCTTGGGTTCAAAAACCTAGGAATAGAATACCTACTAACTAAGTGGCATCACATGATGCTTTCGAGAATGATGGCCAGAATCATCACACTGGGAACACAAAACATGGCTAGATTACTAGGTGATCCTCTAAGACATCTAGGGTCATAATAATAGCTCCAACATATATGTCGAGGCAACAGAGTACCTCAACTCACCGATTAGTGTGGTTAAACTGGCCCAAAGGAACATCGAGAACGGACAGAAGGGATTTGCAAATGCATTAGACTATTTCGAAACCTAGGTTGACTCAGACATCATAACGGTTGTAAATGCTCAAAAGGATTTGAGACATGCTGCAAAAATGGTGGCATAACCACTTAACATCACAATATCAATGTTCCGAGATCAACTGTCAACACATGGAAGTAGTAGAAACTGAACTGAGGATTGTAACCATCAATCATATAAGTCTACGGATTAGTAACACGTGGTCCTGATAGAAAGATGAGAAGCCTCGTTCTTAATCCCCATAGAAAAGAAGAGGATGACTTAGATCAGAAGGGCATAAGGTAAAGGACTAAAAAGAGCCTTACGTTCCCTTCCACAATCAATTCCCTTATACTACCTCCATTCCAAAATAGATGACCCAACTTTATACTAACTTTGTACTAAAGTTAGTATAAAGTTGAGTCATCTATTTTGGAACGGAGGGAGTATAACTAAAGCATTTCTAGACTCAACTTCGACCAGTTTGGCTTGGTAATCCTACAGGAAGAAGGCTCTGATACCAAAGCTGTCAGGACCCCGATCCTAAGTCACATCAGTCTAGCATGTAACACATCATATCACTTTGCGGCCTCACGCACGGTATTCCCATGGGTGCCACCTTACCTAGCCCGGGGCCGTTTGTGCCTTTTGGCTCACGTATATGATAGTGTCGCTAGCATCCATATGACAGAGTACCCGGGCCGACATGACTAGTCGTGAATGCAAAGTGGCATTAACTTACATGGACATGCATACATGACCCAGCAACGAACGTGTCGGTCATCAATGTATGAACCCAAGTCGTAGCAAGCTACAAGGACTTAAAGGAACAACGTGTGGCATTTCCCCGAAGGGACACACACAGGAACAAAGAAGGACACATGCCGGCCAGCCTAAGTGTTCCAGAGCAGTAGCAAGCTACCATGGCTCAATGGAAGCACTAGGTGACATTTCTCCGTAAGAGAGGCTACCAAGAATAAACAACTAGGTTGTCGGATCCCACACATACCAAGCATTTCAACAACATACACACAATATGCTCGATATGTGCAAATACAACATGGCATCACAACAAAACTCTACGACTCAAAGTATTTATTCATTAGGCTCCAAGGAGCCAGATATTACAAACATGGGTCTGATGACCCAGCATTCAAGTCATACAAGCAACAAGCACATGCGGAAGCTTAACTTGACTGAGTACAGACAACTACAAATGAAAAAGGCTGAGAAGCCTGACTATTTACAAGACCCTGCCGAGGGCACAAGATCATAGCTAATGTAACAAGCTAAACATTGAGGTCCACGCGAAACTACTAGTGAGACTGAAGTCTCTCTGGAAAACATAAATTAAGAAAATGTGAGTACAAATGTACCCAGCAAGACTTACATCAGAACTAGCTACATATGCATTAGTATCAACAAAGGGGTGGTGGAGTTTAACTGCGGCAAGCCAGCTTTGACTGTGGCTACCCTGAAATACGACTGCAAGTAACTCGTTTGAGGTGGCGCACACGAGTCCACATATTCACCATATCAATACACCACTATGGATCTGCTCCTGTCTCCCTACGAGAAGGCCATCCATAGAACTCACGCTTATCTTACCCATTTTAGAGTGTCCACTTTCACTTGTCTATGAACTGTATAGGCAACCCAGAGGTCCTTTACCACAGACGCGGCTATTCGAATAGATTATGTTAACCCTGCAGGGCTGTACTTCTTCACACACGCTCTCGCCACTTACCGCCATGTACACGTCATGTATCTCGGCAACCTTTAAGCGGAAGCCTGGCGAGGGTGTTGGCCACGACCTGACTAACCACGCAAGTCCCTAGTCCAGGTTTATCGCCTATTCAGGTTCCATCCGAGGGAGTCCGACAGAGGTTTCCACATACGGCCCCGAACGATGTGCGCAGGGTTCCCGAGGCACCAAATGGGCGTCCCGGTACACCGTGCCATGTGCCTACCACATCACAGCCCACCCCTCGGGTCAGCGTTGTGCACGGCCCCCGGCATACTACAAACACCAGAAACTACTTGCAACTCCCAGACAGAGGACAGGGGCGGTCAATAAGTCGAGAGGGTCCATTGGTTTCGGGCCCAATGCGTGGTAGTAGCTGTTCATGGTCACAAACACAGAACTCAGTTCCTGAGGACGGTTTCAATGAGACAACCACCATGTACTCCTACATGGCCTCTCACCGCTACCTTTACCATATCATGTTCACACACTTAGCTCACACACAGTAGAACATGTTCATCACCATTCCAATTCATCCCCGATGAATCAGACCTGACTCAACTCTAAGCAGTAGCCGGCATGACAAACAAACATGAATGAGTAGGCACATCAGGGCTCAAACAACTCCTACTCATGCTAGTGGGTTTCATCTATTTACTATGGCAATGACAGGTCATGCAGAGGAAAGGGGTTCAACTACCGCAACATGTAATAGTTGAATTGTTGTTGTCCTAATGCGGTAAAAGAGAGTAGGAGCGAGAGTGGGACTGTATCGGAATGAACAAGGTTTTTTTGCTTGCCTGGCACTTCTGAAGATAACATTGGGTCTTCATCAGTGTCATCGATCACATCATCGAAACAACGTCTACTGAGAGGGGACAAATACCGGCAAACAGAGAAAGAACACAATCAATGCAATGCAACAATATGATGCATGAATGTGACATGGCAATATGATGTGATTTGAGCTAATGCAAATTGGTACCATGTTTGTTGAATTTCATTTGAATCAAAGCTTCAAATTCAAACTTCAAAAGAAGCATTTGAAATGCCCTTTATCTGATTTGACCTGATCGGTAGGTAAAGTTGTTCTAACATGCATGGAAATGCCATAAACAGATTCCTTGGATTTTTCTGATAATTTTTCATATATAATTTATTTCATTTGGAGTGATGGTTGATTTTAAATGAATTTTTGAAGTTTTGCTAATTTTCTAGAATTTCCAAAATAGAAATAATCGAAAAAGTCATTATTGCGTTAGCACTACGTCATGCTTGCGTTAGCAAGTCAACAACGGTGACCAGGTCAAACCTGACGTGTGGGGTCCACACGTGAGTGACATAGTTAGTTAATAGTGTTAATTAACACTAATACTAACCCTAAACTACAAATTAGCAGGGCCAGGCCCCACATGTCACTGACTCATACGAGTCTGTTAGGGGTCAAACCCGGTCAATATGACCGGCGGTTAGCCGACGACGATGACAGCCGTGGTGGAGGGGCTCGGAAATCGCCCTCCAGCGACCAATCGTGCGATGGAGACCACCTACGCGACGCCCACGCTCGCGCGCATCCAGTGGAACACGCGGGAGGCCATGGGGTGGTCGAAGCTCGCCAGAGCAGAGCTCACGGCGGCGGCCGGAGTTCGGTGGCGTGCGGCTTTGGCGCTACGGGGCACGGGAGAGCGAGATGAGGGGTTGTACGGCCTCCTGGCATCACCAGGAGCAAGGTGACGTGCGCGGTTGCGAGCTTGGGTGGCTCTGGCCACGACAGTGAGGATCCACGGCGGCGCAACTGCTCGGGTCCAGTGGTTAGTGCGGCTTCGGTGCGCAAATGACAAAACGGAGAGGGGAAACGACGGCGGGGCTCACCGCGAGTCTGTTGGGAAGGTCAGTGGGCTCAGGGGCACTTGGGTCGAAGCGGATCGACAGTGGCGAACCGCGGCGGCCGAGGACGAAGATGACGATGGTGGCTACATTGTAGGGCGCTCGAGGATGCGTGGCTCGTCTAGGATGATGCAGACGACGAGGCGGAGCCGATGGTCATGGCGGTATGTCGAGGGATGGGCGGTGAGCGCGGTAGGAGTGAGCAGCGGCGACGGACTTGTTCGGGTCCAAGATGTAGAGTGATAGAGAGGCGGGGAGCGGGGATGAGAGTGAGAAGGTGGGGCTTAGGGGCGTGCGTGGCGTCCCTAGCCAGCTCCAGGCGGCCGGCGACAAGCAGGAGGTGGCGTGCGGTGACCGCGCGCGTGTCGGCACGCGCCCGGCGTCCTTCTGTCCAGAGGAAGGGGATGACTGGCATTGGGCCAGCACAGCGCTGGGCCAGCCTGTGGGCTGCCAGGTAAGTCAGGTGGGTTTCTCCCTCTGTGCTCTATTTTTTGTTTTCTATTTTCTGTTTTCTGTTTTCTATTTTGTTTTTTGTGTTCTGATTTAGTTTAGGCACTAAACCATTTTTATAAATGTTGAAAATTATTGTGGGTATTAAATGAGTTATTCCAGAGACTCACAATTATTTTCAAAACTTTTGGAGTGATAAAATTATTTATAGATTTTATTTGCTCCACTTCAAATACAATATGGATTAATCCAAAAATCCAGGATGTCCTAGAAATATGTTCATCATTTTTGGCAAGGGTTTTCACCTTTATCAGAAATCATGAAAAGTTTCTAAGAGCATTTTGGGTTCATTGAAAATGATTTTATTTGAGCCTATTTGAATTAATTTGGTGCTAGGGTTTGAACATCCCCATTTCAAGTTTCGAATTTAACTAGACATGATGCATGGATGAAAAGCCACTAGTTACAAGCGAACTCTAGGGTTGTGACACTGCGTGTTCGTGGGCATGCGACGAGCATGGGACGATGAGCCGGCCGGAGTCGGCGACAGGGTGGCGGTGCGGCCATCCCGCCACACAGAGGGGTGTAGCAATGATGCTTGCTACTCGTTTCCTGCCGAGCCTATGGCGGCTGGTGATGGAGAACGACGGGAGGCCCGCCGATAGGAGCTGTCTGAGCGACACATGCGGCAAGGGTGGCTCGGCGCTTGGCGCGGGCTTGACGTGCGTCCGCCATGGACGTGGTGGAGCAGCGGAGCATGGATTGACGGAAGAAAAGCTTCACCCCACCCCTACCTGGCGCGCCAGATGTTGGATTACGGGTTCCAGCAAACCCTTGAGGTTCAAACACTGGGGTGCGCACGAAGATCTCTCTCCCCCTAGCTCACGCTCTCGCCACGATCTCAAATCCTAGCTCGCTGAACCTGAGGAACAAGGGACACAAGAGTTTATACTAGTTCGGGCCACCGTTGTGGTGTAATACCCTACTCCAGTGTGGTGTGGTGGATTGCCTTGTAGGCTGAGGTTGAACAAGTACAAGGGATGAATAGCCTCCTGAGGAGAGGTGTTCTTGAGCTCGGTAAGCTTGTATGATGGCCTTGGTGGAATGGATCCAGTCCAAGATGAGATCAGATCCCATCTACGGTGGTGGCTAGTCCTATATATAGAGGCCCGGGTCCTCTCCCCAAATATTAGGTGGGAAGGGATCTCACAACGGCCAATTTGAAGGGGGACAACTAGTACAAGTTATCCTGACAAAAGGTGGTCTTCGCCTGCCAAAGACTCTGGTGGTGACGCTGTCGTGGGCTCTGCGTGACCTCCGTCCTGCCGTCCTGCTGGTCTTGGTCTCGTTGCACCAATATGGAAACCTTTGCCTGCTGCCTCGGGACTCCTCGCCTGCGCTTGCCTCTTTAGCACCAAAGAGGCAACTGGTACTCTGCGCCCGCTGGCGCCCGCCTGGCCTTGGTCATCATGGCTCACGTCACGCGCTCCTCGCGAGGTTCCCCTTGCATAGTTATCTCCGCTCCTTGGGAGCTAGCCTAGGCATGCCGCCCCGGAGGAGGTCTTGGTGTCGTCCGCCTCGCGAGGCTTGGCCCCTCGCGAGGGTCTTGAGTGGTTGCTGGTGAAGACGGGTCATACCAAGCCACTGGTGGGGCCACGCCCTGGGCCGCAGGCAGGCAAGTCTGGGTACCCCCATTCCCAGGACGCCGACAACAGGCAGGCAAGTCTAGGCACCACCGGGCCTAGGACGCCGACATGGCCTACGCCAAAGTCAAGAGTGGTTGAGGTGCCTTGTTGGGTCATATTGCTGCCACGACGCCTGTCAACAAAGCTTCCTCACATCATCCTCAGCCCGCCGCGAAACACCATGCCACATGCTGAAGATTTTATTAGACAAGTCGGGACCATTTAGCTGCACAGTGCCAGCCGACGAGACTGAAGGGTTTCAGAGCTTCGCGCTGGCCGCACTAGCATGCTACACTCTTCCCACAATTAAGCTCGGTGTGGCTATGCGGACGGGACATCGAAACGCCATCGATGTCTCACCCTATCGCCGAGTGTATTGGGTCGGTGACAAGGCCAACCTAGTCTAGCGACGACAACGTTGTGCATGCCCGATGTTGTTGCTGAAGATGTTTGAGGAAATAGCGTTGCCCCCGATGATGTTGTTGTAGAGTTGTCGTAATACCGACGACTGAGGAGCAAGGCCACCTTCAGTGTCGGCAGCCTGGCTCGAGGCTGGGTGTTGCTGTTGTTGGCGATGCCTATGGCTTGCGGTGTTGAAGACGACGTCGTGCAGGGACGGCACCATCGCCGCAAAGTATCGAGGCCCTAGCGTCGCCTCTGGTGTTGTCGTTCTTGTGAAGCGATGAAGTGCTAACACCGAGGGGCGACGCCGGCCTCGATGTTAGTGATGTAGGTTGAAATAGCGTGGTTGCCAACATCTTGGCAACATGGCTTGGTGCCATATGAGGAGGCCGTTCGGCAAAGGGGACCTCGGCCCCCAACCCTCCCGCCATGGGGGTTGTAGAGGTTGTCGTTGAAACGAACGTTTGAAGGGTGGTGATGCCCCTCGGCGCTCGTGGTGATGTCGAGCCAAAGGTGCATCGCTAGCCCACATACATGTGGGCATCGTCTCTCATCCGCATAGAGACTTTGTCGCTCATGCACAAAGTTAGAGGATACAAGCGACTGGAAAGACCAAATGAAAACCAACTCACGAACAGGAAGTGAGAAAAATGGTGTTTTTTAAATGTTGGCTTTTCCGCTTGATACTAGCTATGAGTGTGACATCGGAAAAGGCTGCCAAATGACTTAGTCATCGGGAATCGTCGAAAAGCCATGAAAATCACAACTCAATAACTTATTGCCTTCTATGTTTGTTTGTGTGTGAATATGTGTGTATCACGATGACGTGATTGGAATGCTACCGAGAGGCAGCAGGGAATCGTACCCTAGCCCATCATGGCAAGGAGTAACCCCACAGCTCCACCATTCTCCCTTCCGAGCCTCAAGAACCCAGAGACTTGGGTAAGGTGTATTCAGGGTATGTGGTTTTGGGACAATGGCTGAGAAACATATGTTCATGCCTTTGTTGAGGGGTGGTGGACGACTACCTCCCGCCTTCTTTCCAGTTTTTCCCTTACTACTTGCATGTCGGGGCTTCTGGAATTTTGCAGAGATTTTCATCTCGCGGTTTGCTTCATGGATGACCTTGGTGGCCGCAAACTCCCGGGGATCGTCTCCCCTTGGAAAGAATAGCTTCATGGGCGGCCTTGGTGGCCGCGAGCTTCTGGGGATCGTCTCCCCTTGGAAGGATTGCTTCATTGACGGCCTTGGTGGCTGTGGACTTCAAAAGATTGTTTCATCTTTCGAGGCACGTTTGCACACGCTTGGAGGTTTTCTTCATGTTTCTTCAGGGACCACCTTGAGAACTTGGAAGGCAGTCGTCCACCTATGTGGACTAAAACCATCAGGCATTTTATCTGGAGCTTTGCTAGCATGCCCCAGGGTTGTCAAGCGGCTATGCACCAGACCCTACTTATGTTGGATTGGGCAGCTCTTTCATGATCTTTTGCCTATAGTCTTCCCTTGAGCATGTCAAGTCTCTGGGAACCTAAGACACATCCAGGAGCATGGGGGTGTGGGGCTTCATTGCCTAGAAGCAACCCAAGTAGTCTTCTTCGCTGCCTCTGCGAGCATATGGTGTGTGTGTGTAGTGTTTTGTGGGTATGAGAGCCGCTCTACTTGCAACAAGATGCACCTTGCTTCCACTAGACAAGTCATAAGGCAGCCAAATCATCCGTCAGAGCTGAGTTTGGTTTGGAAAAAGCCAGTTTTTTATGTAGGATTTTGTAATCCATAAGGGGAAAACAAAAGAAACATGAACAAGTCCGCTTCATGCAATTGTGAGTGCAATGCAGACTTTGATAAACCACTGAAAACTCCCCTTTTTGAAAAGTGAAAGAAGAAGGAAACAAGCCAAGAGAAAAAACCCAGAGAAAATAAAGATTTTTTATGCAAAGTACTTTTTCAAAAACATACGTTGATCGATGGCATCGGCCGGGCTCCTTGCGGATCAACCACTTGGGCGCCTCCGAGGACACGCGTCATGGCGCGCTGGTAGGTGGCGCCGGCGTTCATCAACCCGAAAGGCATCACAGTGGGGTATAAGTTGCCTTTCGAGTTTCTATACGCGGCATCGATGGTGTCCCGAGTTGGCGCGGTGAAATTGGGGTCAACACTGCAACTCTCAATGTCCGAGGATTGAGAGGAGTTAGTTCCCCAGTTTTCTCCAGTCTCCTTTGTTGATGCCTGCCCCCAGTGATGGGGCTGGAAGGGCGCCAAAGTGGGGAGTATCCTCCCCTGCCAAGAGAATGACTCATCCCCCTCCGCCTTGGGGATGAACCTTCGCAGATGACGATGATGGCTTGGATCAGCCCACCGTCGAGTGGGCGATGGTACTTCCTTCGAGGGTGCTCTCCGAGGAGCTCGCGGAGGCAAGCCCCTCGCATGATGATGATGACGAATCATGCTCAAAGGCTGCTCCTTGCGAGTGATAAGGGCAACCTCTTGAGGAATGAGAGGTGTTGTCATGGTGGCGAGGACTAGGTCGGATAGCCGATGCTCCACCTGAGTGGTCGGAACCCGTGATGGCTCGCCTGCTTGGCCTTGTCCCGATGAGGTCCTCGACTCCATGCTCACCATGTTCACGGAGTGGTAGTCTGGATTGACGGCTTCCTGGTCTAGGGTGACCCTTTTCTCATTGACGGCTCGTTGGAGCCATTCCTTGAAGGTGATGCAATCCTCGATTGCGTGGCCTATGTACCTGTGGTATGGGCAATACAAAGGATTGCCATCCATGTTTACCTGGTCAGGTCTTGTAGGTTCGGGCAGATTCAGAGTCCGATGCTCCATCAGTTGGTCGAACATGTCTTTTACCAACTCACGGCGAAAGATGTGCGACTTCTTGAGAAGATCATGCATGTATGCACGTGGCCCCGGTACGTCGTCGTCATGTGCGGAGAGTGCACCGGGGGCGCGCGTGGGCGGCAATCCCGACACGTTGTCACCGACTTCGCGGTAGTCATCGTCTTGCGTGTAGAGTGTGCCGAGGATGCCCACCCCCAGAACGTCGTCGCCGATGGTGTGTCCGGCATGGAGGGACCGCCGGGGGCTACACACGAAGGGAAACGCCGGCGCGTCGTCGCCGGTGGTGTGTCCGGCGTGAAGGGGTCTCCGGGGGCTGCACATGAAGGACAACCCTGGCGCATCGTAGCCGGTGGTGAGAACAGCGTGAAGGGGTCACCGGGGGCTGCACACGAAAGGCAACCCCGGCGTGTCATCGCCAGTGATGAGTCCGGCATGAAGTGTTCGCCGGGGGTTGCACGTGAAGGGTAGCCCCGGCGCGTCGTTGCCGGTGGTGAGTCCGGCGTGATGGGATCGTCAGGGGCTGCACATGAAGGGCAACCCCAGCGTGTCATCTTCAAGAGCATCGAGGGGCAACATCGGCAGCCGGCTCCATCTCCGGCCGTGCGGCCACAGCTCCAGCCGCCACCATCGGGATGTAGAGAGAAGGGTTAGGAGAGATTAGCATCGGTTCTCACCTTGGGAAAAGACGATCGGCATGATGTCGATCTTCGTCATCGTCGCTGGCTGCGTACAGGAGTCTCGGCCGCCTGCGCGAGCACTCCCGCTGCGTGCGTCTGGAGCAGCCTTGGGCTCCTCCTTCTTCCCAGATGCGTGTGGGTAGATGGATGGATGTGTGCCTCCTCCCATGCCTCCTGCATGCGTGACTCCCCTGGGTGCACTACAAAAAAAGACACTTCCGTGATGATACGTGTTTGTCACAGTAGGTCATGTTTTCTGTCATGCATGTACATCCATGACGATTTTATGAAAGAATCAATATAGTCATTCCTGTGCTGTCATACAAGTGTTCCATGACATTACCAAAATTATCATCACGGAAGTGTCCACTTCCATGACGATAAATGGCGCGTCATGAAAGTGCTTCCATGACCGTAACGGGTCGCCGTTAAGCTATCGTGTCCGGTTCGGATCCGATAACCTATTAACAGCCTAGACCAATGGGGATTTTCCACGTGTAAAATTCCCATTGGCCGGAGGAAACACGTGTTGGCTCACCGTTGGGACAGATGTCATCCATTCATTGGACAGGATGCGCCTATGATAGGTCGACACGTGGCACGGCCCAACAGTGGCCCATTCCGATGAAAAAGGCCACCCCAGTAAAAATTAGCAGGCCAGCCCATATAAGGCCTACTTGTGTCAGGTCCATTTAAGCACAAGGCCCATACAAGATGTGCCAATTCGGCCCGTCAACGGCCCGTTAAAGATTTTACACAATTGCAGCCCATCGTCAGTTCGAGCCCGTTAACAGCCCACTATATATTTGGGCTCAATATGGACCCGATGTGATTTCGACCTGTTAACGGCCCATTCAAGGGATGGGCCAATTTTCAGGATGTACATCTTTCGGCCTTTTAGCGACCCATTTAAGTGTTGGGCCAATTTCTGGCCCGGTGTGTCTTTCAGCCTATTGACGGCCCATAAATGAGTTGGGCCATTTGTAGTCGGACCTTAGTTTTGGCCTTTTAGCGACCCATTTAAGTGTTGGGCCAATTCCTGGCCCGGTGTGTCTTTTAGCCTATTGACGGCCCATAAATGAGTTGGGCCATTTGTAGTCGGACCTTAGTTTTGGCCTTTTAGCGACCCATTTAAGTGTTGGGTCAATTCCCTGCCCGGTGTGTCTTTCAGCCTATCGACGACACATAAATGAGTTGGGCCTTTTGTAGTCGGACCTGAGTTTTGGCCTGTTAACGGCCCATGCTCTTCATGGTCCAATACCAGCCCGGTTTCTCTTTCGGCCTGCTAAAGGCCCACAACACAGTTGGGCCATTTACTGTACGATCTGACTTTCGGCCTCTTAGCAGCCCATGCTCTTCATGGTCCAGTACGAGCCCGCTGTCTCTTTCGGCCTGCTAAAGGCCCACAGTATAGTTGGGCCATATGTAGCCCGACCTTAGTAACACATGTTAACGCCCCATGAAATCAAATGGGCCCACCTGTCGCCCGCTTTGATGTCGGCCTGTTAATGACCCGGGAGGTAAGAGGGCCGACCATTAACTTTCGGCCTGGTAACGGCCCATTAACTTAATGGACCCACTAAAGTTCGTACATGTCTTTAGGCCCAATTAGATATTTTGAGCCGATTACGACGAGCAATTATGCACAGGACCAAAACCAATCAAGCAAAGGTACGACATACAGGGAAAAACATTGCACATCCAGCATATATTACAGGAAATTACATCCACTGGGCAATCAAAGATTGATGCCAGTGCAAATAAATGAACAGAACCTAACGATCTACAACGTCACAATCTGCAACCTCAGCGCGGATGACGCCCATAAGCATGTGGGCAAGTTCTTGCTATTTTGCTACACTGTCTCTAAAAACATTGATCAGTTGTTGTTGCGCACGAATGTGCACCTCTGGTTCCTCCACCATTTCCATCATTGCTCCAGCCATTAATTGGTTCTCAAACATACATTTTTTCCATTGCATTCAAGATAGAGGAAACTGAACAGATTCAGATGGCGATTTTGGCAGGCTTGTATTATTGATAGTGGAGAGTGTCTCGTCCACTGCATCATAACATAAATTAGGAGGGGAACTGAACAGATTAATCATGAGTTATTGCCATATTACCTGGCCTAGATTTATTGGAGAGAAACAATGGGGTTGCCTTGCTGTTTTCAGAGTTTGTCTTCTTATCTTCAGCAGCCTACACCAAATTAACATACTAGCATTGCTATCATTGGCCAGGTCAGATAATAGGAAAGCAACATTGACACAACGAACATTTGGGCAACTAGCCTACACCAAATTAACACAATATGGCACATCTATCATCAGCCAGGTAAGGTAATACAAAAGCAACATTGACAAAATGAATGAATGGGCCACCAGAGCAGCACTATAATTCAGTAATGTGCATGATATGAGATAGTACACTCATGCAGCTCAGTATGCAAAACTACCAGGCAGTTTTCCTTACAAAAATCAACATTGGCCCCTTTAACATTTTGCTACAACTAATTTTAGATCAGATAAAGGTTGGATTCACACAGATTAACAAAATACATGCTGATGTAAAAATATAGTGATATACAATAGGTACTTACATCAGCATTGGAGCACAAAGAATTCCCGCAAGATATTTTCCTCGAATACGATCCCAATGGAGGAAGTCTTCTATCGTTTAACCTTATTTTCTAAAAAGAGAGATGTGTAAGAAACATGTAGAAAATATGATCAGAATGCTATAAAATTTCATGATTCGAGGATACGCACACGCTTCTTAGAATGGAGTTGACGTATTTTTGCTGGACTGGAGCGGAGTAGTTCTTTGGCCACTGGAATCTGCTTATTATCAGTGGGAGTTGGGTTTCTCTGTGCTGGAGCAGTATCTATGAAAATTGGAGTTGGTTTATTATCTCCTAGCGTTTGGATCTTTTGCAAAGACCTGGTTTGTAACCCTTCAGATTCTAACATAGACGTCTTCCCCTTGCATGCCTTATATAGAAGAATGGTGCTTCAATTATAAAACATGCTACAACAGAGATGGAATAGGTACTGAATAATAGAAAGGCATGACATATTGACATGTATTCCCTCCATCCGGAAATAAATGGATGGGTCTAGGCATATTTCAATTCTAGATACATCCAGTTTTATCCATTTCCGCGACATGTAATCCAGACGGAGGGAGTATGATGTAAGAGCTAGGGATACGACAGGGCAACACTGTAAAAAACACTACTTGAATGTAAAATTGTATGCTAGCGGAATACATATAGAAAAACACTAAGGCAACATATGCGTGTATGATTGGGAAACTAAGATGGCATTGCAAGACACCACTAGAACAACACTTCAATGTACAAAAACATGGTATGGTGGACAGATGAAGTACATACTGATGAATAACAATGCATAAGATATTAAGAAGCATGATGTCCAAACTAAGCAGATGGCATTGCGATAGAGCAGAATGATAGTACTTGAATTTGCAAACATGTTATCATGAATGGAATAGGTACTGAAGAACAGGAAGGCATGCCATATTTACATGAATGATCAGCAGGCTAAGCACAAGGCATTGCAACAGAGTAGATGCACTCCAGGACATTATATGCATGTTGTACCCATATCAAGGGCCAAGTTAGAGCAAGGACCTTATCGGGTGAATAGGATTCATCATCTTTCTGCACGTCTTGTGAAGAACTGCCTTTACATGTTCCATCATATTGGGTATCATTGACGTCAAGTTTGTTGGCCGTTACATTGCTCTATGAGGTTCTTGTGGATAAATCAGTGTGTGTAATTATATCTGACATGCATGGAAGACAACTAGTAGTTAGATTTATGTAATCAGTGCTGGTAGGAGACGACATAAATAGTAGGATTGGGGTTAACTAGCAGCAACAGGTCTCAAAAACTAAAGGGAGAACACAAATGAAAGATACAAAATATGTATCGTTTGTACTCGAGATTAACTAGATGGCACACAAAAGTATTAAGGAACAACATATGTTATACTAGAAGTGGTATAATACTATAATCACCAGCCTGTGGGATAGCATTGGCTGATGGATGATAACTATGGAACAACGTTACCTAAAGAACAAGTCTCTTATCTGAACTATGGAACATCGTTAACTCCTGAACAAGACCCGTAAGAGATCAGCATGAATATACAGTGAAATGTGATAATCTATTTTCCATGCTTAGATGAATAACAAAGCCATAAATGTTGCACACAAGTAAGATGATGGTACAACCTATCTGGACGCCATCCATAGGAGTGAGCATCGTGTGCTGACTTGTCGATGGCCCTGCAGTTGTTGTGGCTGTCCATGTTAGGCACGCGCATTAGATGCAGGGAACAGTTGAGTGGGAACTATAGCTCCCTTCTGGTGTATGCTTCCCTTGTTGGAGCAGCTGCGGTGAGTCGGAAGACAGTATGGCTGAAGATGCAGAAAACGCATAATGTTAAGAACGACACATCTCTCTAATCTGAAGAAATACCCTAAGAGATCAACAACAAGGTACGAGAGTGGTCACACGTCTGTTGACTGAAGACTAAATTGGGGTCACACGATTTTATTTTATTTTGGTACTGTCTGATCTATGTCGGATGGCTTGATGGTCGTCTTGTGCCTTCTGGTTGACACTGTTCGGAATCTTCCCCGAAGAGCCAGTGACCACCGGTAGAGCAGCCTGCCTCCGCCGTCTGTGGCCCCGACCAAAACCCCGCTCCCCGCCCCACCGCACTGCCATGGTTGCGCCGCCCTCGGGCCAATCCACAAAGACTCGCTGTCATCCAGATCTGAAGGCGGTAGTACATTCAACCAACACAACTCTTAGATAGCCATCTAAGCGCTGCTTCCGCGGTGAACTTGCGCCCCCGCACCCTTACGTTAGACACCAGCCAACCGGCAGCCTAGGAGCTCCGCCGGCTCGAGGGGTGCTGCTTACCATTGGGAATCGATTGGCCTAGAATAAAAATTCCGACAACTAATGCCTAAATAAAGTGATTTGAGATGAGGGTGCGACCTATCTGGTGGCCCGGTGAAGTAGGCAGCTCTAGCTGCCTAGTCGGTGAGGCCGGCGTGGTTGCGGTGGCTACCGGCGGTAGGGAAGCAAAGATGTCGCGATGGTCGACGGCTGTGGGGAAGTAGCGTCAGGGATCTGGACGGGTCCAAAGTTGGAACTGCTCTGGCGCCGTGACAACGTCGGGGTGAATTGGCTCTGGTACGGTTCACGCGGCTATCGTCGAGGAAACTCAGGCAACACAGAGTAAGAGGCACAGGGACCAGTGCATGATGGCAAATGGGCAGCGTCTTCGGGATTAGAGAGGAGGGCGGCTGTGAATTTGGTGCGGTGGGGGCGCCATGGAGGAGGGGCTGGGGTTTCGTGGCTCGGGAGAACGGAGCTTCCGGGGAGAAGGTGATTTGGCGCCCACGAGGTATGAATGGGGAATTGGGAGGGGGAACCATGTCTTACGGACGCATTTGTCTGAAATGTGTGTGTGTGTGGGGGGGGGGGAGTTACAGTTCTCCCCTGTCTTTAGGCTTCTCGGCTTGGGTATGTGTACTGAGGGTCGGGGATAGTAGAGTAACTTTGCCTCTCCCAAATAGTGGGCGCGAGCAATTTCGGGCAAGGAGGGCGTGTTTTGAAATATAGTGGGCGCGAGCGATTTCGGGTGAGGAGGGCGTGTTTTCAAATATAGTGGGCGTGTTTTCAAATATAGTGGGCCCGAGCAATTTCGGGCGAGGAGAGCGTGTTTTGAAATAGTGGGTGCGAGCTATTTTAGGTGAGGAGAGGGTGTTTTGCCGACCATGGTTTATGAATTATTCGGCACATGTCATTTCGGCCGAGGAGAAGGCGTGCTTGGATGAAGTTACGAACCTGCGCTCGATGTACAATGGGCCAATTGATGCATGTCCCACATAGGCCGGTAATTTTGCGTCTCCCATTTATTTGCTCGGGCGAATTCCACCGAGCAGAGGGTGTTTAACGGTTTGTTCAAATTTTGGGAGAACAAGCATCCACGTCTACCTTACCAAGTCGATTCGAATCAAATTTTGAAATATTAGCTTGCCACTTCTTTTTTAGATGGAGAGATGATGCTCGGGAGTAATGTGTTTTTACATGCTTGTTGCTAGCGATTTACTATATGACAAATAGTTGACCCACTCAAAAACGGGAATCAAACCCAAAATAAAATATCCCGATTCAATGAAATAGCTCGTTCACCAGGTCAAAATAGTGAACTAAATCCAAAATTGAACACCTCAATCGAGTAGCATGTTGTACAGTATTATAGTACTCCATGAACATGTTGGAAGTCAAATTAATGAACTTGTTTGATATACGCATATCTCCGTTCATGTGTGGATTGCAGACACCATGTTCTCCAATTTAAATATTTGAATGCAAGTATATATCGAAACATGGTTTATACCAGTCTTTGATGCATAAAACGCAACCTCCCCCTCTTCCGGACTCCTGCTCTCTCTCTCTCCTCTCTCTCTCACGACAACCTTCAATTCTGTCGCACGCATCCAACACACAAACCTTTTTGGTCCCTATCCCTCTCTCTCCGTCTCTCTCTCTTGGTGTGTGTGTGTGTGGGGGGGGGTCTTTCTAGTTCGCGTGCATATATACTCCATCTATAGGTCTCTCTCACACACTATGTATGACTCTCTAGTCCAAGCTAAATATCTTGGGTGCACTCATCGTACGCACACAAATTCCTTGGCTCGTTGCCCGTAACTCTCTCACGCACCACTCTGTTGTCTCGGAGCTCTTCCCTCTCTCTCTCTCTCAAACTCTCCATCTACCTGGGTCACACATACACATGCATATCTCACTCGCACTCGATAGACCCATCTAAAACTCTATCTCTTTCCCTCGTTCTCTCTCCATCTCACACACACACACAATCTCATGCCTAGCCAAGTATGATGGTCTCTCACTCAAATGTAGGCACACGCAGTCCCCCTATATGTGTATGACTAGCTAATCTTAGTCTCCATCACAAACATGTGCATGGTATATCTCGATTTCTCTCGGGGCATCTTTCTATCGCACATGCTCCTCCCTCGATCTCCCACCTATATAGTCCCCTCACGATCTCGAGGGGATCTCCCTATCACAAACACACATTCTCTCCCTCCCCATGCATCCATGTTCTCCATGTGTCCCTCTCGACATTTGTTCCTTGTTGGCTAGACCTCTATTGGACATGTGCTATAGGGGTGTCTCTCTCCATTGCAAACAATCACGCACTAGCTATCTTCATGTATCTCCTCACCTCGCTTTTCTATCTTGGAGATGCATGCGTGATATGTTTGCATAAGAAATGAAAAAAAACACACACTCTCTCTCTAATTTATCGTTTGCTGTCCCTTTCTCTTTCACACACATACTCTTTTTGCACACTCACTCATTCTCCTTCACACGCACTTGATCTCTCTCGGCTTAGGCACTCTCTTCGGTCCATAGCATATAGATTTATTGAAAAGTCAAACATCACAAAGTTGGACTATGTATGTGGAGAAAAACATTTACATCTAGAACCACAAACATATACCATTAGATTCATCATGAGATGTAGTTTCGTATGATGTATCTTTGGTATTGTAGATATAAATAACATTTGCATAAACCCGATCAAAGTTTCCAAAGTTCGACTTCTAAAAAATTTACATGCACTGCATTGTCGAGCGGATGGAATATCTCTTTCCCCCTCTCAGCTATTTGACGCACCACTCAGCCTTATCAGGGCTCCTATATCTCTCTCAAACTTTATATCTCACTAGTTCACACACACATGTCTCGCTCGTGCTACATATAGACCCATCCAACACTCTCCTCCCTTGTTCTCTCTCTATGTGACACGCACCCCCTAAGTACCATAATCCCTCACTCCATCATAGGCGCACGCACTCCCCCCTAAGTATGATTATCTCTCACTAGCCATCTGGAACACACGTATTGTCTCCTTCCATCCATACGTCTATCTCGATATCTCTTGGGGTATCTTCTATTGCGCACACACCTTATCACTCGATCTCCCACCCATGTAGTCACATCACGATCTCCGGGGGATCTATCTATGACAAACATACACTCTCTCCTCCCCATGTCTGCATTTTCTCCGTACGTCTCTCTCGACCTCTCTCCCTTGTTTGTCAGACCCCTCTTGGCCACGTGCTAGGGGTATTTGTCTCTCGGTTGCACACAACCACACACTATCTCCTCACCTTGCTTTCGTTGTCGAAGATGCATGTATGATATGTTTGCATAAGACACACACGCCTTTTCTCTACTTTTATCGTGTGTTGTCCATGTCTCTTTCACACACGCACACACACTTTTTCACTCACTCTTTCTATTTCACTCTCTCTCTCTAGTTAGGGGATCTCTCACGTCCATAAGCATATGGATGTTTTGAAAAGTCAAACCTCATAAAAGTTTGACCCGGTATATGTGGAGAAAAACATTTACATCTGGAACGATCATTAGATTCATCACAACATGTACTTACTTCATACTATCATTTATCTTTGGTATTGTAGATATAAGTAATTTCTTTATAAACTTGGTCAAAGTTTCAAAATTTTGACTTTAAAAAATGTTGGCACTACATTATCGAACGGAGGGAGTAGCTCTTTCTCTCTCTCTGCTATCTCTCATGGGCTCATATACGGCCAGAGACTCAAAAATTTATTTGCCCATTAGTAACTTGTCAGGGTGGTGGATTTTAGTTTGTACAATAATGCTGCATCCACCTAAAGTAACGGAAGTTCTTACATGAACTTCCTAGATTCCCTCTTTGTCGGTGCAACATTACTCCTAACATTTGTAATATCAGTTTGAAACTTGTAATATTGCCGTGTCCTATTCCTACATTTTCAAAATCCTGCGAATCAAAGAGGTCCTGAGTTGGTGATGATGTTGTGCCTGCCATCTTTCACCAATAGCCGTCAGATCTAGATCTGACGCTTACAAACCAAACTTCTCCAGTTTTGCAAAAGATGCCCGCACTTGTTCCCTATTTACAAACAACTCCTTGTCTCTCACAATCAGCCTTATCTCCTCCCACCACATCTAGAAGACCATGGAAAAATCTGGCACGATGGCCGCTACCGGCGCCGTCCACCCCCCAATCTTGGTGTTCCGTGCAATGCACGGGCATCTACGCACGTGAAATTATGTCGAACACAGCTAGTTGTAAGCAGGCTAGCTCTATAGCCATGATGATAGTGACTGCAGACAGTGAGGGTGACTTATGTGTTATGCCGAACACGGCGCCTATACTCAGGTGTCATCTCTGGTGCAGGGTCTTGTCACTTCACTACGACGAGCAACACGTAATAATTTTACAAACGGGCAGTACAGTGCTACTACATTGGTAGTACTACTACTAGTAAACTAGCACCACCGTCTGGATTTAGTAGTACTACCACGTCCATCTGGATTTAGAACTTGACTAGCAATATCTAGTAATGCATGTCACAAAAAATGTACTACTCCCTCTGTAAATAAATACATGGTGTATTGTTTTATTCCTTCCGGTAGATGGCTCAAATCTAAAGTCTCATCAATCAGACTACTATTGTACTCACCAAGCGCTCAGCTTTGTAAGCTACCAACAAAAAATTGCAATCAAAGAGTACTATTGTACTCCCTCCGTACTGGTGCATTAGTCACGTTACGAAAACCAAATAGTAAACCCAAAATTTTTAGGCGCGGTGCATTAACTACCCATCTCGTTCCCAGTTTCTTGCCACGAAAAAAGAAATCACCCAATACAAATACGAGACGTGGGGTGCGTATGCATCCAATGACTTGAGACTACTCCCTCCGTCTAGGTGTATGACTAGCCACAATGAAGAGTAACATACACTAGTACTACCTTTCATAGTGGGTAGTAACATAAGTATGGTAACATGCAAAGCCTCATTTATTAGGTTATAGACTCATATTGCATTGGAACATGTGATGTTATAGTAATAACTAGCTAAGTTACTCAAACTACCTCTCCTCATTAACTCATTGCCACATAAGCAAATTTGTTGAGTTGGACTCGATGTTACTGCTGAAGTTACTCCCACTGTGGCTAGTCTAAGTCATCTTAGAGCAAGTGAAAAAGAGGAGTGGGCTCTCATGCAAGAGCCTAGCTATATGCAGATTCCTAGGCCGATATACAATAAATATTGAGAAAGAGAGAGAGAGAAGATGAGAAAAAGTAGTACTCTTATAGCCAGCCTTATAGCTAACTTTATTGTATGATTGGCTACAAGTGATGGCTCTACTATGACATGGCAACATCATATAGCCAGCAGCTGGCTCTACTATTAAGTATTAACCATGCTCTTAGATTGTGCACCATGACCAAGGCAAAGGGGAAAGCGAGAGAACTTAATGTCTTTTTGCTAATTAATAGGATTACATGCAATGAACTAACCGCTGCATGTCATGTTTGGTAGTCTCAAGTCATTGAAAGCATGCACGACCCACATCTCTCATTGGTTGATATGTCACGAAATAAGAAACAAGGAGGGAGTTAATGTACCATGCCTAAGTGTTTTGGGACAGAGGGGGACGCAGCTTCATTGACTTACTGCACCTGCGTTTGGGTGAATGACTCGTGGGCCCAACAAGTGGCTGGCCCACTTGTCATACAACCAAAGGCAGGTGCAGTAGAGGGTCGAGGAGTAGATGGCCAACACACATGTGAATGCAACGCAGTCTGCACTTCTCCCCGCCAGCCAATCTACGAAATCCTACGCATCTATGCACCCTAACCAAGGGCAAGAGTGATCACTCCAATCGCAAGATCAATTGACTAGAAGCTAGACCCATGGAGGCGATGAGTGCGAGCATCAGCCGGCTGTGCCAGATGGTCCATGGTGCTGTCCTGCGGCCCAACACCGAGGAATGTCTCTAGGTCGTGCTTGAGGCCACCAGGGCGAGAGGCCGCTTGGACAAGAACTTCGTCTCCTTGTTCGACAAGGTCCTCGTTGGCTTCCTCAACAAGTTCAACGTCATCAAGAAGCTCGTGGACGACCTTGATGTACGCCTCCAGCCCACACGCCCAGGCTCTGCGATGCCTGCCACCCTCAACAGCCTCTATGGTGACAACCTCTTCGATGCACTGGTGGCCCTGCGACTGCCCACCATCGCGCCAGAGAATGTCCACCTCGAGGTCTCGCTCGCCACGCAGCGCTTGGCGTAGCAAGACACCATCGGCATAATCACCCACGTCTATGCGCAAATCGTCCACAAGGACTACTACGTGCCAGAGGAGGACAATAGGTCGCTGGCCTTCTTGACCCGCAGGGCAACCTTGGGCGGCATTGTTCAGAAGCACGTTGAGCTCGCCGCCAACGCCGCTGCTCCTCACACGTCGGTTGGTGACCCGGCGCACTAGGGCGTGAGGATGTCATTGATGGATCCATATGTATCTTTATCTTTCCGTCAAATCCATGTAGTAGTATATGGTACTACTAGTAATTATCTTACCTTTCGCATCAACTTCATAATGTTCGTGCACTTGATATTCAAGGGATTCATACTAACAACATTACAATCATGCTCATCATTCAAGTATTTAGTGCCAAACATTTTATAGATTTCTTCTTCTAGCACTTGAGCACAATTATCCTTTCCATCATACTCACTAAAGATATTAAAAAGATGAAGCGTATGAGGCAAACTTATTTCCATTTTTTAGTTTTCTTTTATAGACTAAACTAGTGATAAAACAAGAAACTAAAAGACTCGATTGCAAGATCTAAAGATATACCTTCAAGCACTCACCTCCCCGACAACGGCGCCAGAAAAGAGCTTGATGTTTACTACACAACCTTCTTCTTGTACACATTGTTGGGCCTCCAAGTGCAGAGGTTTGTAGGACAGTAGCAAATTTCCCTCAAGTGGATGACCTAAGGTTTATCAATCCGTAGGAGGCGTAGGATGAAGATGGTCTCTCTCAAGCAACCCTGCAACCAAATAACAAAGAGTCTCTTGTGTCCCCAACACACCCAATACAATGGTAAATTGTATAGCTGCACTAGTTCGGCGAAGAGATGGTGATACAAGTGGTATATGGATGGTAGATAAAGGTTTTTGTAATCTGAAAATGTAAAAACAGCAAGGAAACTAATGATAAAAGTGAGCGTAAACGGTATTCAATGCTAGGAAACAAGGCCTAGGGTTCATACTTTCACTAGTGCAAGTTCTCTCAACAATAATAACTTATTGGATCACATAACTATCCCTCAACATGTAACAAAGAGTCACTCCAAAGTCACTAATAGCGGAGAACAAACAAAGAGATTTTGGTAGGGTACAAAACCACCTCAAAGTTATTCTTTCCAATCAATCCGTTGGGCTATTCCTATAAGTGTCACAAACAGCCCTAGAGTTCGTACTAGAATAACACCTTAAGACACAAATCAACCAAAACCCTAATGTCACCTAGATACTCCAATGTCACCTCAAGTATCCGTGGGTTTGATTATACGATATGCATCACACAATCTCAGATTCATCTATTCAACCAACACATAGAACCTCAAAGAGTGCCCCAAAGTTTCTACCGGAGAATCACGACGAAAACGTGTGCCAACCCCTATGCATAGGTTCATGGGCGGAACCCGCAAGTTGATCACCAAAACATACATCAAGTGAATCACGTGGTATTCCATTGTCACCACAGATACGCACGGTAAGACATACATCAAGTATTCTCAAATCTATAAAGACTCAATCCGATAAGATAACTTCAAAGGGAAAACTCAATCCATTACAAGAGAGTAGAGGGGGGAAGAAACATCATAGGATCCAAATATAATAGCAAAGCTCGCGATACATCAAGATTGTATCATCTCAAGAACATGAGAGAGAGAGAGAGATCAAACACATAGCTACTGGTACATACCCTCAGCCCCGAGGGAGAACTACTCCCTCCTCATCATGGAGAGCACCGGGATGATGAAGATGGCCACCGGAGAGGGATTGCTCCCTCCGGCAGGGTGCCGGAACGGGTCTAGATTAGCTTTCGGTGGCTACGGAGGCTTTTGGCGGTAGAACTCCCGATCTATTGCGCCCCCGGATGTTTTTAGGGTATATGGATATATATAGGAGGAAGAAGTACGTCAGGGGAGCCACGAGGGGCCCACGAGGGTGGAGGGCGCGCCCCCTACCTCGTGGCCTCCTCGAAGCTTCCCTAGCATGCACTTCAAGTCTTCTAGGCTTCTTTCCTTCCAAAAATGAGTTCCGTGAAGTTTCAGGTCAATTGGACTCCGTTTGATTTTCCTTTTCTTCGAAACCCTAAAACAAGGTAAAAACAGAAACTGGTACTAGGCGCTGGGTTAATAGGTTAGTCCCAAAAAATGATATAAAAGTGGATAATAAAGCCCATAAACATTCAAAGCAGTAGATAATATAGCATGGAGCAATCAAAAATTATAGATACGTTGGAGACGTATCAGGCTGGCGTGTGCCGTGCTGCTAGACGTGAATGCTAGTTATGGCCCTTGGGGTGCCACTATATCGAGCCTATATTGAGGTGCTGGTTACATGGAACAAATTTCCTGGAGTCCGTGCTCAGTCCTCCTCTATCTCTCTTCTCAGCCAGCCAGCAGACACGCGGTGCCCATCGTCTGTTTGCTCACATGCGGTCCCACATGTGAGTGAAAACGCAAGAGGACCCACTAAACCTGCACATCTTTCACCTCGACGTGCTGGTGATGAAAAACAAATCCAACAAAGATCTTCGGTGGCCGCTTTTGGAGTTACTAAAGAGTAGTACGATTCTATTTATAGTTCTGACCCAAGATGCACATCACGTGGCTTCAACTACCACTCCATTTTCTTGCATGACACGACCTGGATGCTGGATGTCCCACGTGTCGGCAAAAGGAGGAAGAACTCGACAAAATCTTCTCCACATTTAGACCGGAGGAGTAGGAAACATGGCAAGCCCTGTGCCTACATCATACTACTACGTATAAGCCCACCTCATGCAGTCACGCTATCACCATATTTCTCGGCCTCCGTGCGACACCTAGCTCTAGTTGATCTAACTAGAACTAACTATTGGTTGGCTCTATGTGATGTGGCAACTTCATACTATTACGGATGCTGGCTATACTACTACGACACTAACACTCCAAGAAGTGAGTCGAAAACCATTTATAAATTGAGTTTATGACGTGCCTATGCAAATGTACCATTCATTACATACAACAAGTCATCAACACACAATGACAACGAGGATACATGTTGGATTATAGATTAGTTCCAACAAAACATTCTAGTAAATACGCTTGATTTGAATCAGAAGAGTTTGTCTCAGAAGGGCCAGCTACTGTCAATCTCAAGACCAACGTAGGACTGATAATCCAAGCTGAAGCGGCCTATTTCATGACCCATATTGTGATAGCCACGGTAGGGAATCATAGCAATGTCCGAGGTATAGATACAATTGCTTCTCATAAATGGTAGTAATGTTGTGTCAACAGCAGCTGGATCGCCTTTCACCATGATTGGATAGTTTTGTCCAAGGAAGAGCGAGTTTCCTCCAAGAGTATCAATACAAAACAAGGGAGAAGGTGTTGGCGCTAGCACAGTAGTATCCATCCCGAATAACCTGCAACGGATGTTGGAATAGGTCCGGAGAGTGCGATCATGGGAGACAACACCTGCTTCCTTAGTCACATCAGCGGTGCCCTGTATACAGACAAGAAGAGGTGATCCATCAGAATAAGTTGCCAGGCACCACTGAGTACTCCTATATGGGTCCTCATGCTCGTGATCATCAGCATCGTCATCTCCCCCTTGGTTATAAAAAATTTCAAGTATAGGTGGTGGAATGTTCACAGGACCTTGGAAACACCAGAAGGTTAATTAGTAAAGCGAAACTAGCTAACCCACATGCATGTGGATGAAACAATTATAATTACGATGGAAGGCAAATGTACCGAAAGCATAAGGATTCCATGCAAAAATAGTGCCACGAGTGGTGGCAGCAAACACAAGACCCTCGTATTGAATTGCATCACAGTACTCATCCTTGTATAGAAATTGATTTTTGAGCAATATCCATCTAGTCGAACTATGACGGAAGGCAAGAAGCTTGTCGAAGATAGCAACAACTACATATTCAATTAAATCCCAAGAGCATTTGGGAACTTGACAAATTGCTATCTTCTGTAGACGACAGTCACTATGACCGTAGTTGAAAGTACGGTCATAACCGGTGTGCTCAACCTCCAGGCAGTCTGAGATTTTTGGAAGTGGAACCCGGTGACGAGTGTACACACTCACAAGTTCCCACTCGCAGTTGGACCCAATATAAGCAACCCAATCTCCATTTGCACCTGCCCAAGCCTTACCCTCAGGAGATGGCATCTTAACATCACACGTATCATTATCAAGTGGCACCAACTTGCACAAGGCGAGGCCTCCGTCGTTCGCGCGCCAGTGAGCAGGGTCACGGTGAAGAAGATAGGGGAGATCAAACCGCTCCTAGACCCTTGGGTTCCTTGTAATGATGTTATTAGTTGAGTCGAGAATGGTCTTGAACGAACCTACCATGCTAGCCGAGGTGATGACGTCGCACCGATCAATGAGTTCCTCCACCACATCATCATTCAGATCAGGGCAAGAATAACAGGGTCATTTCTGGTCTGTTCCCTCCATGGAGAAGACGATCGAACAATGGCAGAAGGAAGGGTGAAGGCAAATGGAGGAGGGAGGAAGAGCGTGTGACAACAGTTCCAAATCGAGAGGGAAAGGCGAAGAGTCGGTGGACGGTTACCACGGTACACGAAGAGGCGCCCCAGCCTACATAGACGTCCATTCAAAAATTGCACAGAAGGACTCGTCATCGTCTCATTGACATGTGGGAACGGGACCACATGTCAATGAAGAGGCTAGTGGGGAGCGGACGGTTGCCACAGAGGTCACACACTGACGACAAGGCCGTCCTATCAAACCTAGCGCCCGCGTGAGATGGCTTCCGTCCCCCACACGAGCGAAGCCACTTGGCACCCCCACACAGTTGGTCCGCCGTGTCGCTAGTGTCGGCGTTATGGGAACGGCGGTCCCCAGACTTGCCTGCCTACGGCCTGCGGCGTGGCTCAAAGGGGGGGCCCAGCACGGCCCATCTTCATCAACACCGACCCAAGACCCTCGTGAGGGGCCAAGCCTCGCGGGGCGGACGACATGGAGCTTCCTCATGCACGACCTCATCAGGCTGGCTCGCGAGGAGGCGCAGAGATCAAGGTGGGGTACCTCACGAGGTGCCCGTGATGCAAGCCATGATGACCAAAGGCGCCAGGCGGGCGCCAGCCGCGCAGTGTCCTCCTTTCCTCTTTGGTGCAAAGGGAGCAAGCGCAGGCAAGAGCATCAAGCAAAGGCACCCGTTTCGGTGCAATGAGACCAAGACCAGTCCAACGGCAGGGAGGAAGTCATTGTGGAGCCCAAGCCAGCGTCACCACCAGAGTCTTTGGCAGGCGAGGACCAACTTTAGTCAGGATAAGTGTACCAGATGTTCCCGTTCAAAATGGCCAATTGTTGGCGCCCTTCCCGCTCAATATTTGGGAAGAGGCCTAGGGCCTTTGCCTATAAATGGATCAGCCACCCACAGGGTAGGGGGTTGGAGATCGGTCAGAGAGAGATCGAGAGGAGATTGATCAGAGAGAGAGAGAAGGGTGACTGAACTCCTCCTAGCAGTTCATCCCCCCCCAGCCAAGAACAGACCCTCGCGAGGTTGTTCTTCCTTGTATTGCTCATCATCATCAGCCCAAGAGGCAATCCACCACACACTGGAGTAGGGTGTTACACCACAATGGTGGCCCAAACCAGTATAAACCATGTGTCTCTTGTGCTGTTCTTTCCATAGCTTAGATCTTAGCGAGGCGGAGGGGTGCGGGTAGGTAGAAGGCAAAATCTCCGTGCGCACCCCAGTGTTCGAACCTCAAGGGTCCGCCGGAACCCGAAATCTAACATTTGGCGCGCCAGGTAGGGTGCGCCGGAATCCACCTTCTACCGCTTCGTGCCCCCTCGCGTCGTCATCACCATGTCCGGCGACCAGGCGGGCAACCTAGATCCATGGGCAGTGTGGCCCGCCCGCGCAAAGCCGCTCTCCTCGGGCGACCCCGTGCCCCAGGCAGCTCGCGGTCCGCAGGGCGCTGTGGGCCGCGGGCGACGCGGACATGCTTCGACAGCTCTCACACCGCGGCAGGCGCGGTCGGCAGCAAAGGCCTCCAATCATGCCGTGACCACGACATCGTACACGGAGCAGGCGAACTCAAGGGCCACGCTCACGGTGGCCCGAGAGCTGCTGCAGTGCAGGCTGCTGGAGGGCGGCCGTGACGTGCTGCTGGAGCAGGTGGCAGAGCTGCTGGGCTTCGCCGCCTCGGGAGCTCACCCCTTCTGCACCCAGCTCTCATCTCAAGCCCAGGGCGGCCCGCGCAGGGGCTCCGCGCGCGCCCGCGGGCTCCAAGGCTACTCCAACGCCAGCGAAGCTGTCGGCACCAGACCGGCAGCGGCGCTGCCCCCGCTCCCAGTCCGCAAAGAAGAAGGACTCGACGCGACCCACGGCCCCAGTGGACAGCCGCACTACCACCCCACGGTGGGCGCGTCAAGCAGAGCTGCGTGGCATGCAGAGCACTACGGCATGGCCTTCGGGATGACGGCGCCAGAAGAATACGTGCCCCTCATGATGGACCAAGGGCACCCTCACGAGGGCGAACAAGGCTCGCTCCTCAGCCCAAGCTGGGGGCATGAGGCGCCAGAAGCTGAGCCCTTCCAGGAGTCGCAGGACGGTCCCACTGGCCATGCTGGAGGTAACGATTATCGGGTACCGCTAATTCCTCAGGAGCAGGCATACGCTAATCATGGATCACAGGAGGTGCAGGTCGCCACAACGAGCAGCTGCCCCGCTCCCACAGTCTCCTACCCCTCGGGAGGAGGGCGCAGGGGGCTGCAGGAGAGGGGCCGAGATCCGACATCACCACCGCGGCGTTTGGAGCAAGGTGTTCTCAGGAGGTAGGCCCTCTGCTGGGGAGGTGCCTCAGGGCCTGCCCCTGGCGGAGGACCCGTGGTCGTCGGGGGAACCGCTGGCGACCGCTCTACCCCATCAGCAGCGTCCTGGTTTCCGGTCGTCGTTGATGGCACTAGAGTGTGGTGCAAGGCGGGGCCCTCGTCTGGCGATATGAAGCAAGGCCGGTACCTGTGAAGAAGGCCCAGTGCCTGTGAAGCTCGCCGCCCCGTGACACTCTCACGTAATAATGAGTGAGGCTGTACACGCCCCGGAGTCTCAGGGGTGCCAGCCTCAGGCCCTGGGGCTCCCTCCCATGCCTAGTGGCAGCACTTAGCTCCGCACTGGTGAGAAGACGTCCAAGACTAGATTAGGTGCCGGACGCGGCCTTTTGTCTGCTTTCGTTGCTTTTCCCTTTGGTTGTCGCTTTCCCCCGCTAGATTCAAGTTGGATTCGAATCTGAGATTTGCGTGTGTTCGGGGAAGGGGTGCTTAGTCTCGTTCGAGCAATTTCTCGCGTTTTGGTTACCACTTCGCCTCAGCTGCCTCCCCGCGTGAGCCCCTCGCGAGCCGGGTCAGGCCTAGCTTGCGCGCAGCCCAGACTGCCGCCGCCGCGTCCTCTCAGGAGGGTGTTTTACTGCATATCCTACGGATTCAATCAGGGAACACTCGGGACACCAAAGCCTCCCACAGGCTACCTCAGGGCCAGCACGGGACCAGCGCGTCGCTTAAGCCAACCACTTGGCGCGGGCGCATGGGCAATGTAGCGTCTACTAATACGATGAACACAAGTTTTACATGAGGGGCTCCCCCTCCAAAATGCTCTCACAGCCATCAGGCCAAAACCTGAGTTCTATTCATGCAGGGTAAGGAAGCAGGAACAATGCACAATCAGTCGGATAAATCCCCCAATGCGTCCTCAGGAGCACCACCCGAGCCGTTGGTGGCGTCGCTGAACTCGCCATCGCTGTCCGCGTCGCCGCCAGCGGCGTCAGGGCTGTTCACCACACCGCCCTCGTTGGCAGCCATGATCACGCCATCGTTGTCTGAAGCGAAGGCCCTGACAAGAGCATCCACATTGTCTTCCACCCAGTGAGCCAGGTCGTCTCGGACGGCCTGGGGGACTGGGGCGATGGCGGCGTCAAAATCAAAGTGGGGATCCATGTTCTGGAGATGGCTGAAGACGCGAGAAAAGGCGCGCCCGAGTAGGGCGCAGCTCCTCTCCTCCACCAACCTGTCAGCCCTGACCGACTGTGCCTCCAGCTGCGTCACCACGTTGGTGAAGAACTAAAGATTGCCGACGTAGTTGACTGCGTGCGGCTCGCCAACAGCCGCCTCGCAGATGTTGCCCAAGGCTGTGTTGGCTCTCTCCCGGAGCATGGTGAGCATGGGGCCATGCTCATGCTCCAGGATCCGCCGCTGACGTATCTCGTCCGCATTCTGGCGCGCAACGACCTCAGCCTCCTCCACCCGCTGGCGAAGAAGGAGCACCTCGGCCTGGGAGGTGGTTGACTCCCCTTGCGCTACCTCAAGGGCGGCCTGAAAAGCATCGGCCCGCCGCGTCGCTTCCTCCAGCTTGGCCCTCAAGGCAGCAGTCCTACCTTCAGCCTCGGCCCGGATCAACTCCAGCCACTCCTCGAACTCGTGCTCGAGGTTCAAGCGCGCCATCGCCACCCGACGGCCGACCTCCTCCAGGACACAGGCTTCCCGTGTAGCAACATCATCCTCCGCCTGCATCACCAAGCGCTCCCTCATCTCCAGACGCTCGTACTCGCGGGTACGTTCGGCGGCTTCCAGCGTCAGCGCCTCCTCACGCTTCTGGAGCTCTGCTGGGTCGCCAGAGGCCACCTTCATCGATGCGAGGGCTGCCTCGCGCAGCTCCACTTGCTCCTCTAGTGAGTGGCACCAGGCCAGGAGCTCCCGAGCCCGCTCCTCCGCCGCCGGTCAGCTTCTCGGGCCTCCTCAGCGGCCCAAGATCGGGCCTCCCGAGAGGCCACCAGCGACGCCTTGGCCTCTGCATCGTCAAGATCGCGCTGATGGTGCTCAAGGGTGATGGCGCCCTCCAGCTCGCGCCTCTCTGTAGCCAGGCGCAGGCCCTCGGCCTCAAGGCACACGTCTTCATCAGCAAGCTCCTCACCAAGCAGGCTCACCGCGTCAGCCGCCCTTCGAAGGAATCCTTGGCGAAGAGCGCAACGCTCCCGGGCGCGCTTGAGCACGTCTTCCACACCATCATCTGCCCCGAGCAAGCGTCGGGGGCCACGAATCAGCACTCCCCCTCCGGGCAGGGGGCTGGGGGCTGGAACCCTCACGATGGCCGGGCACGCCACGCCAGAAGCCCGGCCTGGAGCCAGCCCGTCCCCAGATGAAGAGCGCAGGGAGCGCCTCAGCCAATCGCAGTCCATGACCAGGCGAGAAGCCCACGGCAGGCGGGCTATGCCACGAGAAGGCCTGAGAAGGAGGATCGCGAGGAGCGCAGGGCCACAATGCGCCTCGGGACGGTTCGCCTCTCCGATCGCCCTCACCACAAGGGCTCTGCTGCTCGGAGCGTTTGAGGACGGTGGAGGGGGCAAAGCCAAGGGGGACGGCACCTCAGCCGTCTCCGCGAGCTCGGCTGGAAGGGGCCTGCGGAGCAAGGATCAGTAAAAGCAACAGAAGGATCGGGAGCCGGGAAAGGAGAAGGCTTACTCATCAGTGGCGAAGTACTTCCTATGCTTCAGCAGGCGACAAGGGTAATCGTCGCCCAGGGCCTCCCTTCTCTTCCGGAGGGCCTCAAAGTCCACGCAGAAGCGGCCCAAGAGTTGAGCGCAGGGATCAACCTGCGACGAAGATGGAGCGTCAAGGCAATCTGTGTCAGGGGCGCCTGCCTGATGCGCGCTGCTAATTGCCTCGCTAAGAGAAGCGGCTGGAGCCTCAGGGGCCTCAGTCGCAGGCACTGAGGGCCGCTGCTTGCCACCCTCAGCCTTAGCGGCACGGGCCCCAAGAGCTGCTCCCTCATGAGCATCGCCCGGTGCTGTCACCCCACTGGGAGCCCCCTCGGCCTCTGGCGCCTCATGCCTCCCTGCTCCGCCACTTGAGGAAGAATCGCCTTGGCCGACTGGAAGGGCAGTCACCATCACTGGGTTACCGCGAGGCCCCTGGAGGCCGGCAGGGCGCGCCCCCCACTCATCAAAGATAGGCATCTGATTCACAAAATCGCCCCTGCTCTGGCAGAGGTACAGCAAGGCCCCTCCCTGCTGGATGCTGCCAGGGTTGGGGTCCCCAGTCACGGTCAAGAGCGCTGTCCTCAGCACTTCATGCGTCAGATCCTGTTCTTGGAGCCTCATACGATCATCGCGCCCGCTAAAGGCCCACATCCAGCGGGAGTGGCGTTGGAGAGGAGCAACGCTGCGTAGCAGGAACTCCTTCACCACCTTGGGCGCTGTCACGCCAAGCGAGCTCAAGAACGCGAAGCGGTGCCAGACGAAGACGAGCCGGGGGCTCTCAAGCGTCTCCTGGCCCCAGCCCGAATTGGGGACAGCAGGCGAAGTTGGCTCCGATAACAGGGGGCTGGGCACCCCTGCATCCACATACAGCCATCGCTCGCGGAACCCAGCCGCGGGCAGAGGGAGCCTGAAGTCAATCCCAGAGGCCGCTCTCTCAGACGCGGCAATGAAGCTCACGCACGCCCAACATTGGGTAGGGTCGACAAGGCGCAGAGAGAAGAAGTGGCGCAGCAAGGCAACCGAAGGAAGGATGCCCATCATAGCCTCGCAAACAAAGGCGAAGACCAAATGGAGGGTGATGGATTCATGACCCAGATGCATCATGTGGATCTGATAGTGGGAAAGCACGACATTGAAGAAATCAGAAAAGGGAGGAACCAGACCCGCCCATAGGGCGTCGGCAAAATACGGGACCTCGATGACTATCCTGTCGATGGAGAAGTGGGACGCGGGCCAGGCCATCGTCCTCCCGCATTCTTTGAAGATAGTGGCCAGAGCCGAGCTGACCTTGCCCAATCCCTCAGCGGGGGCCGCCAATGGCGGCGGGCAAGGCGGAGGCACGGGTTTCTTCCCTCTTCCCTTCTTCGTCGGAGCCATGGCGATGGGAAGGCGGGGAAAGTTCGAGATTAGGTTGAAAACAGAAGCTGGAGTTCGAGCGGAGGAAGGACAGAGGGCGCTCAAGCAACAGAAAGGGGAGCGGCTGTGTACGACAACGAGTCCGCCTAGCATGGTGCAAAATAAGGGGGGCGTGGGGGAACAGTGCCGCCCACGTCTAATCAACTGCCACGCGGCGCCCAAGGCCGCAGGCTGTTAGGGCCCGCGGCGCTTCGCTCTTGCCCTTCCGCCTCCCTGCACGGCCAAGTCCGGGTGCGCCTTGGGCCCGGGAGCTACTGTCGGCGTTCTGGGAACGGGGGTCCCCAGACTTGCCTGCCTGCGGCCTACGGCGTGGCTCAAAGGGGGGGGGCAGCACGGCCCATCTTCATCAACACAGACCCAAGACCCTCGCGAGGGGCCAAGACTCGCGGGGCGGACGACACGGAGCTTCCTCATGCACGGCCTCATCAGGCTGGCTCGCGAGGAGGCAGAGAGATCAAGGCGGGGTACCTCACGAGGTGCCCGTGACGCAAGCCATGACGACCAAAGGCGCCAGGCGGGCGCCAGCCGTGTAGTGTCCTCCTTTCCTCTTTGGTGCAAAGGGAGCAAGCACAGGCGAGAGCATGAAGCAAAGGCACCCGTTTCAGTGCAACGAGACCAAGACCAGTCCAACGGCAGGGAGGAAGTCATTGTGGAGCCCAAGCCAGCGTCACCACCAGAGTCTTTGGCAGGCGAGGACCAACTTTAGTTAGGATAAGTGTACCAGATGTTCCCCTTCAAAATGGCCAATTGTTGGCGCCCTTCCCGCTCAATATTTGGGAAGAGGCCTAGGGCCTTTGCCTATAAATAGGACCAGCCACCCACAGGGTAGGGGGGTTGGAGATCAATCAGAGAGAGATTGAGAGGAGATCGATCAGAGAGAGAGAGAGAGAGAGAAGGGTGACTGAACTCCTCCTAGCAGTTCATCCCCCCCAGCCAAGAACAGACCCTCGCGAGGCTGTTCTTCCTTGTATTGCTCATCATCATCAGCCCAAGAGGCAATCCACCACACACTAGAGTAGGGTGTTACACCACAACAGTGGCCCGAACCAGTATAAACCCTGTGTCTCTTATGCTGTTCTTTCCATAGCTTAGATCTTAGTGAGGCGGAGGGGTGCAGGTAGGTAGAAGGTGAAATCTCCACGTGCACCCCAGTGTTCGAACCTCAAGGGTCCGCCGGAACCCTAAATCCGACAGCTAGGCCAACTCCAGCGCGTGCAGCTCAGACGCGCGCTCACTTAGCCCCCTTTCCCTCGATGCCCCGGAGCTACCCATCCATGGCTACGTGTTTTGCGCACCCGGTGGCCGGATTTGGAGCACATCTGGTCGGGCTTGATTTCGCCCGGTTGTGGGAGGCCACGCCGCGCCATGGATTGGGCGGGCACCGGGCCGGAAGGCCCCGGCAAGGCCGCAAGGCCGCATGCAGGTACTGACTCCTCCTCTAGCTGCTCAGATCTACACCGTCGGCGGTCCACCGGCAGATACATGAATGGCGGTCGGCCGGGCTCGGTGCTGGCCCAAAAGCTCGTCGGCGCACCATTGCCACTCATTATGTGCGACGACTGCCCAAAAAAGGTCTTGAGCCGCATGTCTACAACGCCGGAACATCCCGGATGGGTGTTCATCAAGTGCTCAACCGATGGGGTATGTGCTACTTTAGCTTCGGTTGTGCTCTCGGATTAGACTTGTTGTGCTAACTTAAAATTTTATTGTGTAGAATGGATGCAAGTTTTGGTATTGGGAAGAATAGTACATCAGTATATTGATAGAGCGCAATTTAGTAGATGTTGTAGCACTTTTAGCTAGCATAGAGGCTAGAGATGAGACTAGTGCACTTGTTGATAGAATAGAGGCTAGACATGAGACTAGATGCGAGGAAGCAACGTCTACTTCTTTACACTCGAAGAAGAAAGAAGCACACAAGATCGAGCCTTCGCAGATCAACAATGAATGCATCGAGAAGGCACTAATCCAACTTACATGAGCAGTTATGGAAGTTGGATATCTTCTAAAATGTATTCTTATCGTTCTTGTTTTCTTTGGTCTTGCTTTTCTAGTCAAATTTTGGTGATGTATTTCCATGTACCAAAAATCAATGATGAAAAAAAAGATATGTGCTTGCAAAGAAAAATGTACACGGCCGGGATGCATCCGCGCGTTGGGCGCACGGCCACCGCATCCGAGAAATGGCCTGGACACGAACCCATTGCCCTACCCAAACGGACAGAATCCAGGCAAAATGGAGGTCCGTTAGGGGTCGTGCGTTGGAGTTGGCCTTACAAGTGGGACCGCAGTTGAGGAAACCGACTAGTATCGGCAAGCCCCCACCTCGCCCGCTGCGTGATGGTTGAGTTAGAGAAACGACGAGGTTGAAGAGATAGTTGTAGCACAGACTCCAAGAAATATAGTGTCAGATGGAAGTCGTGCTGGTGGCATGTGCGGTACTCCTGGACGTGAATGCTTGATCTGGCCCATGCCACCCTACTATATATCGAGGATTTGAGGTGCTGCTACGTACAACGAACACATTAACATATGGCCCACCTCACACGGTGGCCAAATTTCCTGGAGTCTGTGGTAGGTTAAAAAGTGTTCTTTGTGAGGGTGGGTGGCTGGTCTCAAGTTTAAAAAATTGTTGTATTACATATACGTAGACGTAGAGATAGTGCAGCAGTTTTGAAAGTTTGAACCAAAACATTAGAATGAAATTTCTACTGGACTCATCCGAGGACCTAGGATGATAGGATTCGGTGCTACAGTAAAAACACCCACCCGGCGCGTGAAGCATGCCAAGCTAGTACAAATAGTAGTAGTACTATTGTTGATAGGACTCATCTGATAACCTATTGCAATGCACGTACAATTATGTATTTGGAAAATATTTTTTTGCCTCGTCGCAGCACCCACTCAGAGAAGCGACTCAAAAGCCATTCATAAATTCAGTAAGTTTATCATAGGCATATCATTTTATTACATACAACAGGTCATGAACCCACAACAACAATGATGATACATTCTAGTAAATACTAAAGTTTTCATCACACAACAAATAACAAGCAATGAAATGAACTTCAGCTCAACCAATCCTCGGCATTGGAAACACTTGCTTTGAACCAGAAGTGATTCTCTGGGAAGGGGCAACTACTGTCAATCTCGAGACCAATGTAGGACTGATCATCCAAGCTGAAGTGGCCTGTGTCAGGACGCATATTGTGATAGCCACGATAGGGAACCATAGCAATGTCCGAGGTATAGATACAGTTGCTTTTCATAAATGGTAGTAACATTGTGTCAACAGCAGTTGGATCGCCTTTCACCGTGATTGGATAGTTTTGTCCAAGGAAGAGCGAGTTTCCTTCAAGAGTATCAATACTAAACCAGGGAGAATGTGTTGGCGCTAGCACAGTAGTATCCATCCCGAATACCCTGCAACGGATGTTGGAATAGGTCCGGAGAGTGCGACCATGGGATACAACACCTGCTTCCTTATTAACATCAGCAGTGCCCTGTATATAAACAAGAAGAGCTGATCCATCAAAATAAGTTGTCAGGCGCCACTGAGTATATGGGTCCCCATGCTCGTGATCATCATCATTGTCATCTCCCCCTTGGTTATAAATTTTTTCAAGTATAGGTGGTGGAATGTTCACAGGACCTTGGAAACACAAGAAGGTTAATTAGTAAAGGGAAACTAGCTAACCCGCATGCATGTGGATGAAACAATTATAATTACGGTGGAAGACAAACGTACCGAAAGAATGATGATTCCATGAAAAAATAGTGCCATGAGTGGTGGCAGCAAACACAAGACCCTCGCATTGAATTGCATCACAGTACTCATCCATGTACAGAAAATAATTTTTCAGCAATATCCATCGAGGCGTGGAAGTAAGGAAGGCACCAAGCTTGTCGAAGATAGCAACAACTTCATAGTTCGTGTAATCCCAAGAGCGGTTGGGAACTTGACAAATTGCTATCTTCCATAGACGACAGTTACCTTGATCGTATTTGAACTCACATAGATCATCTGTGTGCTCAACCTCTAGGCAGTCTGATATTTTTGGAAGTGGAACCCGGTGCCGAGTGTACACATTCACAAGTTCCCACTCGCAGTTGTACCCAGTATAAACAACCCAATATTCATTTGCGCCTGCCTAAGCCTTGCCCTCAAGCGATGTCATCTTAACATCACACGTATCATTATCAAGGGGCATCAACTTGCACAAGGCGAGGCTTCCATCGTCCCCGCGCTAGTGAGCAGGGTCACGGTGAAGAAGATAGGGGGGATCAAACCGCTCCTAGACCCTTGGGTTCCTTGTAATGATGTTATTAGTTGAGTCGAGAATGGTCTTGAACGAAACTGCCATGCTAGCCGAGGTGATGACGTCGCACCGATCAATGAGCTCCTCCACCACGTCATCATTCAGATCGGGGCAAGAATAACGGGGTCATTTTCGGTCTGTTCCCTCCATGGAGAAGACGATCAAACAATGGCAGAAGGAAGGGTGAAGGCAAATGGAGGAGGGAGGAAGAGCGTGCGATAGCAGTTCCAAATTGAGAGGGAAAGGCGAAGAGTCGGTGGACGGTTGCCACAGTACACAAAGAGGCTCCCCGGCCTACATAGACGTCCGTTCAGAAATTGTACAAAAGGACTCGCCGTTGTCTCACTGACATGTGGGAACAGGACCACATGTCAACGAAACATGGTGTGTAATTTCTCGTGCAAAATGCGATCTGGCCGCGTTGGCCCGAGGTGCCGCATTAGTTATCGACCTTTTATTTTTTTAATGGCATGTCATTCAGTTTTGAAGCACGACTAACTAGTACTGTATGCAGAGAAAATATAAACTACTCTACCACTACTCCACCTCTAGTACTAGTAGTATAAAAAAGATATATAGGCTGGAGCTTCAACGCTTTCTTGCTAATGGCTGCCCACTTGCTTCTCACACTATCACCCTCTCTCCAGAAGTCCATATATAAAAAACACAGCCTCTCTCTCCCTCCTCACCAGTGGTCATGGATCCGCCGGGGAAGAAAAGAACGTGCAGCGTTAACGCACTCGTCATCAGCGAGTGAGGTCACACACTGATGACAAGGCCGCCCTCTCAGACCTAGCGCCCGCGTGGGATGGCTTCCTTCCCCAAGCTCGCTACTGTAGTGTGTGCGGAGGACGACGACCATGAGCGAAGCCACTTCCCGCCGACCCTCGATTATGCTACCTCTTTTCAAACCATACCCTTGTTCTATTGCCCCATCTGCCACGTTGCTGCATGTGGATCTTTTTCCACGCCACCATATTCCCAATTTGCTATCCTCTGCTCTGCTGGTCACGTAGACAAAAACCTTAACTTGCACAATTAAAGGAAACCCTACTTCATGCAGACTAATCCATGTTTGGGTTGAATAAGGAAGGGAGACTGTACTGTCCAAGAGACTAGGCATCGAACCCGCATTAGGTTGAAAAGGGGGAAATCAGTAGCTAAAGAGAACAAAAATGGGACGTAATCCACATATGCTGCCTGGATATTTGTTGCTCTGGGCAACCATACCTCCCTCACCACTCTATGTGTCTGTGGAGGTACATCGTACTGGTGTGCCCACTGCCCGAATGGGCCTCCCATGCTATTATTGCCACTTTTTTGATGTTAGTATAACACTAGCGGTCAAGTAAAGCAATGCTACTGCTAAAGTGATGCCACATTTAACTAATGCCGCACTCAATCTAATGCCACCGATAAATTTAAGCAATGCCATTTAATGTCAGTGGATTATTTCAGGGTTAGCTGTTGATTGTGGATGTATTAAAGATTTTTCAGCTAAGGCATTCTAATGCTGTTGCACAGCCAGTATACCAATGATGAATCTTGTTACTACCTTCAGATTTTTGCACTGTTAATGCTTATAGATTACATACCTCGAGTTAGTTAATAATATTTACCTTGAAGGTACGGTTTGCACTTTTTTATATTGTCATTAGTTAATAATGCTAGTTACCTTCAGACTTTAGTATTTGGTTTAATGCTCTTGCACAGCTACTATACCAATGCTGAAACTTGTTACCTTTACATTTTGTATTGTTAATTCTTATAGAAATCTTCCAGTGCTAGAGCTTATGGAAATCTGTTCAGTAAAACCATTGTATTGTACCCTGTAATAAAATAACTACTCTACTGTTGCACTAGCCACTGGATTAGTCTATATTTGTACTATCTGAATGGTGTTGCATGAGCGTATGGACATATATAAAGTCTGGCAAGCTTTCCCGGATATGTGCTCAAGAAAACTACTACCTGTTTTTCTAAATACTAGACATTTGGGTACTTTAAATTGAACTGTGAAAACGTCTTATATTAAGGAACAGAGGGTGTAGAGTTCACTCAAATTATCCCGGTAAAGCTAGTTACACCTTTGTTAAAATGAATGTTCATTATGTTATCGGAGGAGGTCTGTATGTTTGTCTCTAATGCCTGTCGACTACATACCTAACATCATGATGTAATGTTAAGTCATTTCCTTTTGTACAGTGTCACTGAATTAGGCGGTGATGGCATTTTATTTTAGTTGAACTGTACAATATATGCTTAAAAGAAGAGGAAAGGTCGGGAATGGCTCATTTTTTTCAGAAAAACTATGTATGCCTTCCTGACATCAACTGTTGTTGCCTTATTTATTCCTTCAAGCAGGTGGTTAGAAACAGTCTTGCTACCTTTTCCCATTAAGAAATTGGAATGCTTATATTTGTGAGTCTGTGCTTCAACTAGTGCCACTTTTACAGTAATCACACTTTCAATATCTATGCAAACAGGGATGCTCTATTTTAGTGGAACTGTACAAAATGTCCAAATGGTTCAACATTAGGAGCATGTTTTCTTCCAAACCTTTATATCCAATTGGTGGAACTATGAGCTGCTCATTACAAAGGTACATGGTTTGCTACTATCTTGCTACTCTTTTTGTACTATCATTAGATAATAATACTAGTGGTTTGCATGTGAATTTATTGGCAGGGTGGACCTACATTGGAGGCGCAGGACAGGATTCAATGGTTGGATGCTCAATTTCGGTTGTATCGATTTCACCTCTTCCATCACTACGAACATGGATATCCTTGGTCTGATGAAGAATAGGCGCTATATTTATGCTCTAAACGAGCAAATCAATTCAGTATGAAATTGTCCAGTGCAAAACATGACAGATGCTAAGCAGAAGAGACGTGTTTAAACCGAAAATACAATGTGGGGTATATGTTTACTAGTTGCTTGATATTTGTGCAGACAGAGATGTCTGCCCTTTTCTATTTGGCAAACAAACAAAGTGACCGCAATTTTGGTTGAACTGCACAAGAGAATAGTATAGTCACTGCATGCAGTGCCATTTGAAAATATACACAGAAAGATTGGATAGTCACTTCATGGACTGCAGAAAAGTAGTACTATACTATTTATTGGCCAACACTAGGTGCTTCATTTCTTTGGTCTGATTATACAATGGGCATCATTTTTCCTAAGTTAAAGTTTGTATTCCGAAAATAGTCTCACCGTGTGATCGAGAGAAGACCAAATCATATTGCAGTGGATGTTCCTCCATCATGTGTGGTTCATTCTCATGGTTCCAGCTGTTGGTGAAACCACTTACGTTTGCAATAGGAATTGTAGACTTCACAAACAAATTTTTCTTTCACTCTGTACTAATGTTGGCCAAGAGAAGCATCCATGTTAGTCGAAAGAATAGATGTTTTTTCTAGATCTTTGGTTTTGGAGCTACATATTTGTATATGATCTGTGAATCATTGAGATGCATTCACATGTTGATCTTATGTATGGGAATCGTACTAGTTGGTTTTGAATTTAGGCTACTAATGTGAACATATTACAATGCCAGGCATGTGAGTCTCGTGTGAACATTTCGAACGGATCGGCTCTTACTGTTATGCACATCATGATCCTTATTTTTGTGTTCTCAGTATTTACAAGTTACTAACAGTTCCTTATTTCTGTTCGCTCAGTGTTTACAAGTTACTGATCGATCACTAGCTAGCCTACTAATGCACTCCTGGCAGTTTTAGTTGCGACGCAAGATCCGAAGTGGCAGTTTTTTGAATAAAAATGCCTACCTCTGAAGAAACTAACAAGCTGATCTGAAGAAAATGCCATGCGAATCTGAAGAAACTGCCAGCAAAAGCGTTTGCAAATGCCTTATCTCCCAGTGAACGTTCATCAGCTAATGCAATCCTACATGTACACCATCCGACCTACTCGATTCTACACGTACACTATCCGACCTACTCGATCCTACACGGATAAATAGCGGATCACGCACGTACTACCTCCTTTCCGGTTTGCAGGGCTCAATTCAAAAAATGACCTACTCGATCCTACACGAATAAATAGCGAATCATGCACGTACTACCTCCTTTCTGGTTTGCAGGGCTTAATTCAAAAATCTCACCAACCAAGGTAAATGATGAGTGGTGGAATCATTTTTGACAAGGAGGGAGTACCTCATCTGGATGATTCGAGTGCACTCGTTTAACCATCATGCCGGCGTACGACCAAGCACGGACGGGACGCAGCACTAACGGGACGGGACGGCACAGTCATAATTTCGGTTTTTTTAGTTTCCACGGCAAGCTGGTGCGCTAAGCCATGCCTGCTTATGCATTGAATTCCGAGACTGCAATGACCGTCGCGTTTCTCGTGACATGCTGGTTCGCCTACCTTCCACATATAATTACTGTTTCCCAGGCTTCTTCGGTGGCACCATTAGCCAACTCGCCCTATCCTCATAAGCCCCCACCGGCCCGACACCGCTCGCCACTTATCCTCACTCTTGCCACGTCCGCCATGCCCCCACCCGTCCGCGAGAGGTGATGCTGGAGGCGGTCACCGCCGGAACTGGTGTTCGGTTTTTCACCAGAAGGCAGACGGGGGAGGAGCCATTCTATCAGTCTTTAGATGGCAATGCGGAGTATGAGGAGTTGTTGGAGCACGACCGCCTTGCGGAGGAGCAGCGTATCGCTGATTTGTGCTGCCAGTCGGACATGGAGCAGCAGCGCACCGACGCTCTGATTCGTGAGTAGAGCGCCCGCAACTGGGTCGACTACGTGGAGGACGGTGCCCGACAAATAGCCCTGGAGGCTATCGCGCAAGCGTTCGCGACGCCGAATTTTACTACCAGTTCGTCAAGTGGGTTTCCCGCTTAGAAGCCGAAGCTTCGGTGGACCACGCCGGCATGGAAAGGGCCAACGCACGTGAGCAACGCGCCCTATCGCACCTCTGGCAAGTCCGAGGCGAGGCGGAGGATGCCGGTGCCGGCGTTTAGCGTGTACCAAAGATGGCGGCCAGCATCGTCTAGTTAGCTAAGAGTAAGTTAGTACTTGTACACTACTAGAGTATTAGTGGGAGTAGATAGTTAACTTGGCTATGATGGTTGTCAATGTGGAAGTTCAGTACTCTATATCTGGATCAGACCGGTTACTTTTCTCTGAATGTTGAACTTTCTGTTTGAACGTATGGAATGGGTTGTTATTTTTTAAATGGGTTCTATTTGTCCGCCATGGGTTTAGAGGCTGACTTGTGGGCCTACCAGGTTGACGTGTACACAATCGCAAAATGATTGTACGTGGAGAGGATGATAGTAGGGACCCACCAAGGTCATGGCAGTACGCAAGCAAGTGCCTCCTTATTTCAAGCCAATAAAAAATGGCTCCTCCTAATGGATTTCTGACATCTAGGTCCCATGCCATTGTCAACGTAGTCAATAAACAAGAGAATTGCATAACGAGCGGCTGACACCAGGGACCCAGCAGCTCACCCAGTTATTTTTGTTTTGGGTTAATTTGATAAATGCCACTCCAAATCTGGTGATTCCGAGAAATGCCACTACAATTTCCAAACTTTGAAAAGTGCCATTTCATGCCATTTCCTGTGGCATTTTTCCAAGCCCGGAGTGGCGTTTTTCAAAGTTTGCAAAAATTTCAGTGGGGTTTTTATGAATTGCCATAATTAGAGTGGCATTTATCTGATTAGTTTTTGAGACGGAAGCAGGGTGTCAACTGGGTTGTGCGGGGCACTCTGGCCTGTCTAGACAGCCTTTTATTTTATGTTTACCACAGACCAGCCCAGTAGTTTTTTCTTCTTACTCACAATGGCTAGCCCACTTTTTTGTGATTTGTCAAGTAAGTCGCTTTGGCAGGCCTGTTGGGCTGCAAATCTTGCAAGACGAGGAGAGCTTCATTCGGCTGGCCGAGAAAATGGCCTATTAGTAATGAGAAATGGGCTGTACATTTTTAAAAACACATCAAACAGGCAATTATTTTCATTTTTTTTCATTTCGAGATTTTAAATTGCCTTGATTTTTATGCATGGACTATTTGTTGGATTTTATATTGATATCCATTTATTTTTAAAATAAGTTTGAATGTGACTCGAAATTTCGAGATTAAAAACAGTTCAGACCGCACCGAAATATGCAAAATTTCGTATAATTTTTTAACCGTGGCCACAATATGGGCTGTAATGCTAACAAAAAGAATATGGGCTCCAAAAAAACCTTAAGAATTAGCAAATGGGTTGTAAATTATTAGAAATAATGGCAGATGGGTTGTATGTTATTTTCCACAGATTTGAGGCTTTCCTAAAAAAGGTTGACGCACAAGCAGTGACTGTTGGATGTCCATCCAACGGCCGTCGTGCTTCTTCAATCTCTATTCTTCCTACTCCAGCCGCTCAAACAAGCACCGACAGGACTGCCTGCTTCCTCCTCCCGTGGTCGGCTGTGCTGCCGCGCAGGCCTCACCGCCCCACCATACTCGCATCGCTGGCCTAGCCATCCCTCTACTCACCCACACCTGCTGTTATTCTCCGGCGACGGCAGACGAACCAGTAAACCCTCGTACTCCCCTCCGCATGGGAAACAACTACCGAGTCTTCCCTGGCTCCGTGTCGTTCCCTTCCTAGGCCTCGCTGTCGTCCACTGCCCAGGTGCTCTTGGCGCGGCGTGGTCAACGAACGACATGAATCGGAAGTGGACTATACGTGGAGAGGCTGATAGCTGGGTCCATGGCCGCACACAAGGAAATGCCTCCTTATTACACGCAAAATAATTAGCTGGGACCCACCAGAAGGGCCTCTGTATTTTGCGAAAAAATGTTCCCCCGCTGTCAGGTCAGACCCACCAGCTATATCTTCACACGCAAGGAAGTGCCTCCTTATTACGCACAAAAAATGAACTCCCCCTGCTAGCTGGGACCCACCATGGTGGGAGGCTGACTTGTGGGCCTACTAAGATGATGGGGACAGAGGGCTTTGTCAACTTAGTCAATATGAACGATTCTAGCTCCAGTAATCGTACGATGTCCATCCAACGGCTGTAGTGCTTCTTCAACCTTTGGCCTTCTTGCTCCAGCCGCCCAAACAAGCGTCGGCCGTGCCGCCAGCTCCTTCCTACCAAGTCCGGCTGTGCTGCCACCGCTGGCCATGCCATCCCTCTATACTCATCCATACCTCCTGTTATTCTCTGGCAACGGCAGCCTCACACCGCAGCCGAAGCAGTCAACCCACGTACTCCCCTCTGCATGGGCATCCACTGGCGCGTCTTCCCCGGATCCGCGTCGTCCCCTTCCTAGGCCTCATCGTCGTTCACCGCCCTAGTGCTCTCGGCGTGGCGTTGTCAATGTGGTCAAGGATTGACTTCCATCGGAAGAGTACTGTATGTGGAGAGGCTGACAACTGGGTCCACGGTCGCAGTAAGGAAGTGCCTCCTTATTACGCAGAAAATAATGATTTCACAAAAAAAGTTTCCCCCTGACTGCTCGGACCCACCAGCTACATCTTCACACGCAAGAAAGTGTCTGACTGTCGGGACCCACCTGGTCGAAGCGTACGTAGCGTTGTCATTCTGGTCGCGAACGTGTACATACATACTGGTCGATGTAGAGCTGTGCACGTGTCGTAGTAGAGGCGCGCATGTAGCATGTACACATACATACAGCGGCCTGTTGGAAATATGCCCTAGAGGCAATAATAAATTAGTTATTATTATATTATATTTCATTGTTCATGATAATCGTTCATTATCCATGCTAGAATTGTATTGATAGGAAACTCAGATACATGTGTGGATACATAGACAACACCATGTCCCTAGTAAGCCTCTAGTTGACTAGCTTGTTGATCAATAGATGGTTACGGTTTCCTGACCATGGACATTGGATGTCATTGATAATGGGATCACACCATTAGGAGAATGATGTGATGGACACGACCAAATCCTAAGCCTAGCACAAGATCATGTAGTTCGTTTGCTAAAGCTTTTCTAATGTCAAATATCATTTCCTTAGATCATGAGATTGTGCAACTCCCGGATACCGTAGGAGTGCTTTGGGTGTGCCAAACGTCACAACATAATTGGGTGGCTATAAAGGTACACTACGGGTATCTCCGAAAGTGTCTGTTGGGTTGGCACGAATCGAGACTGGGATTTGTCACTCCGTGTAACGGAGAGGTATCTTTGGGCCCACTTGGTAGGACATCATCATAATGTGCACAATGTGACCAAGGAGTTGATCACGGGATGATGTGTTAGGAACGAGTAAAGAGACTTGCCGGTAACGAGATTGAACAAGGTATCGGGATACCGACGATCGAATCTCGGGCAAGTATCGTACCACTAGACAAAGGGAATTGTGTACGGGATTGATTGAATCCTTGACATCATGGTTCATCCGATGAGATCATCGTGGAGCATGTGGGATCCAACATGGGTATCCAGATCCCGCTGTTGGTTATTGACCGGAGAGTTGTCTCGGCCATGTCTGCATGACTCCCGAGCCCGTAGGGTCTACACACTTAAGGTTCAATGACGCTAGGGTTATAGGGAAAGTATGTACGCGGTTACCGAATGTTGTTCGGAGTCCCGGATGATATCCCGGACATCACGAGGAGTTCCAAAATGGTCTGGAGGTAAAGATTGATATATAGGAAGTATGGTTTTGTCCACGGGAAGTGTTCCGGGCATCACCGGTAGTGTACCGAGACCACCGGAGGGGTCCGGGGGTCCACCAGGTGGGGCCACCAGCCCGGAGGCCTACATGGGCCAATAGTGGGAAGGGACCAGCCCCTAGGTGGGCTGGGGCGCCTCCCACCAAGGCCCAAGGCGCCTCCAAGAGGGGAAGGGGGCAAACCCTAGGGCAGATGGGCCCTAAGGCCCACCCTAGGTGCGCTTCCCCCTCTTCCCCTTGTGGCCGCCACCCTAGATGGGATCTAGGGCTGCCGCACCCCTTGGGGTGGGAACCCTAGGTGGGGGTGCAGCCCTCCCTCCCCCCTATATATAGTGGAGGCAAAGGGGCAGCCCAACACACGATTCAATCTCCCTGTTGGCGCAGCCCTACCCCTCTCCCTCCTCGTCTCTCATAGTGCTTGGTGAAGCCCTGCTGGAGTCCCGCGCTCCTCCACCACCACCACGCCGTCATGCTACTGCTGGACGGAGTCTTCCCAACCTCTCCTTCTCCCCTTGCTGGATCAAGGCGTGGGAGACGTCACCGGGCTGCACATGTGTTGAACGCGGAGGCGTCATGGTTCGGCACTTAGATAGGAATCAACCGCGATTTGAATCGCTACGAGTATGACTCCTTCATCCGCGTTATTGCAACGCTTCCGCTTAGCGATCTACAAGGGTATGTAGATGCACTCTCCTTCCTCTTGTTGCTAGATTACTCCATAGATTGATCTTGGTGATGCGTAGAAAATTTTAAATTTCTGCTACGATCCCCAACAGTGGCACCATGAGCTAGGTCTATGCGTAGTTTCTATGCACGAGTATAACACAAGTTGTTGCGGGCGTCGATTTTGTCAATTTACTTGCCGTTACTACTGTTGTCTTAATTCGGCGGCATCATGGGATGAAGCGGCCCGGACCGACCTTACACGTACTCTTACGTGAGACTGGTTCCACCGACTGACATGCACTAGTTGCATAAGGTGGCTAGTGGGTGTCTGTCTCTCCCACTTTAGTCGGATCGGATTCGATGAAAAGGGTCCTTATGAAGGGTAAATAGAAATTGGCATATCACGTTGTGGTTTTGGCGTAGGTAAGAAACGTTCTTGCTAGAAACCTATAGCAGCCACGTAAAAACTTGCAACAACTATTAGAGGACGTCTAACTTGTTTTTGCAGCATGTGCCGTGTGATGTGATATGGCCAAAAGGATGTGATGAATGATATATGTGATGTATGAGATTGATCATGTTCTTGTAATAAGAATCACGACTTGCATGTCGATGAGTATGACAACCGGCAGGAGCCATAGGAGTTGTCTTAATTTATTTATGACCTGCGTGTCAACTTAAACGTCATGTAATTACTTTACTTTATTGCTAAAGCGTTAGCCATAGTAGTAGAAGTAACAGATGACGAGACAACTTCAAGAAGACACGATGATGGAGATCATGGTGTCATGCCGGTGACAACGATGATCATGGAGCCCCAAAGATGGAGATCAAAAGGAGCAAAATGATATTGGCCATATCATGTCACTATTTGATTGCATGTGATGTTTATCATGTTTTACACCTTATTTGCTTAGAACGATGGTAGCTTAAATAAGATGATCCCTCACTAAAATTTCAAGAAAAGTGTTCCCCCTAACTGTGCACCGTTGCAAAGGTTCGTTGTTTTGAAGCACCACCTGATGATCGGGTGTGATAGATTCTAACATTCGAATACAACGGGTGTTGACGAGCCTAGCATGTACAGACATGGCCTCGGAACACATGTGAAACACTTAGGTTGACTTGACGAGCCTAGCATGTACAGACATGTCCTCGGAACATGGAAGACCGAAAGGTCGAGCATGAGTCGTATAGAAGATACGATCAACATGAAGATGTTCACCGATGTTGACTAGTCCGTCTCACGTGATGATCGGACACGGCCTAGTTGACTCGGATCATGTTTCACTTAGATGACTAGAGGGATGTCTATCTGAGTGGGAGTTCATTAAATAATTTGATTAGATGAACTTAATTATCATGAACATAGTCTAAATTGTCTTTGCAAATATGTTGTAGATAAATAGCTCATGTTGTAGCTCCCTGTTTCAATACGTTCCTAGAGAAAGACCAAGTTGAAAGATATTGTAAGCAATGATGCGGACTGGGTCCGTAGTCCGAGGAGTGTCCTCACTGCTACACAGAAGGCTTACGTCTTTGATGCACCGCTCGATGTGAAAACCCCTACAACGTCGTCTGTGGATGTTGTGAACACCTGACAGACACATCCTGATGACTACTTGATAGTTTAGTGCACCATACTTTACGGCTTAGAATCGGGATTCCAATGACGTTTTGAACGCCATAGAACATATGAGATGTTCCAAGAGCTGAAATTGGGATTTCAAGATCATGCCCGTGTTGAGAGGTGTGAGACCTCTGACAAGTTCTTTTGCCAACAAGATGGAGGAGAATAGCTCAGCTAGTGAGCATGTGCTCAGAATGTCTGGGTGCTACAATCACTTAAATCAAGTGGGAGTTAAACTTCCAGATAAGATAGTCTAACCACTATCACTAAGCTACTAGATCTTCGTGATGAACTATGACATGCAAAGGATGGAGTTGATCCCGGAGCTGTTCGCGGTGCTTAAGACCGCAAAAGGTAGAAATCAAGAAGGAGCATCAAGTGTTGATGGTTTAACAAGACCACTGGTTTCAAGAAGGGCAAGGGCTAGAAGGGAAACTTCATGGATGGCAAACCAGTTGTCGCTCCAGTGAAGGAACCCAAGGTTGAACCCAATCCCGAGACTAAGTGCTTCTATTGTAAGGGGAACGGTCACTGGTAGCGGAATTACCCCAAATGCATGGTAGATAAGAAGGCTGGCAACTTCAACAAAGTATATACGTGTTATTAATGTGTACCTCACTAGTACTCCTGGTAGTACCTGGGTATTGGATACCGGTTCAGTTGCTATTATTGGTGACTTGAAGCAAAAGCTACGGACTAAACAGAGGCTGGCTAAGGGCGAGGTGACGATGTGTGTTGGAAGTGTTTCCAAAGTTCATGAGATCACCGTCGCACACTCCATCTACCTTCTGGATTAGTATTGAACCTAGATAAATGTTATCAGGTGTCTACGTTGAGCATGAACATGATTAGATCATGTTCATTGCAATACAGTTATTTATTTAAGTTCGAGAATAATGGTTATTCTATTTACATGAATAATACCTTTCATGGTCATGCACCCTATGTGAATGGTTCATTGAATCTCAGTCGTGGTAATACACATGTTCACGCCAAAAGATGTAGAGTTAATAATGATAGTACCACTTTCTTGTGGCACTACCGCTTAGGTCATATTGGCGTAAAATGCATGAAGAAACTCCATATCGATGGATGTTTGGAGTCACTTGATTTTGGATCGCTTGACACATGCGAGCCATGCCTCATGGGCAGGATGACTAAGACCCAGTTTTCAGGCACAATGAAACGGGCAAATGACTTGTTGGAAATCATGCATGTTGATGCGTGTGATCCAATGAGAATTGAAGCGTGCGGTGGATATCATTGTTTTCTCATCTTCACTGACGATTTGGGTAGATATAGGTATATTTACTTAATGAAGCACAAGTCTGAAACGTTTGAAAAGTTCAAGCGATTTTCAGAGTGAAATTAAGAATCATCATAACAAGAAGATCATGTTCCTACGATCTGATCAAAGGTGATTTTCTGAGTTATGAGTTTGGCAATCACTTAAGACATTGTGGAATTGTTTCGCAGTTGAAGCCACCTGGAACACCACAGCGTAATGGTGTGTTCGGACGTCGTAATCGAACCTTATGAGATATGGTGCGATCTATGATGTCTCTTACCGATCTACCGCTATTATTTTGAGATTATGCATTAGAGGCAGCTGCATTCACTTTAGATAGGACACCATATAAGTCCGTTGAGACGATGTCGTATGAACATTGGTTTGGCAAGAAACCAAAGTTGTCCTTTCTTAATGTTTGGGGCTGCGATGCTTAAGGCTTCAGCCGGAGAAGCTCGAACCCAAAGCGGATGAATACATCTTCATAGGATACCCAAAGGTGATAGTTGGGTATACCTTCTATCTCAGATCCGAGGGCAAATTGTTTGTTGCTAAGAACGGGTCCTTTCTCGAGAAGGAGTTTCTCTCGAAAGAATTGAGTGGGAGGAAGATAGAACTTGATGAGGTTGTCGAACCTTTACTTCAACCAGAGAGTGATGCAACACAGAAAGATGTTTTTTGTGGCGCCTATGTTTGTTGAATAGGAAGTTAATGATAGTGATCATGAAGCTTCAGATCAAGTTGCTATCAAACCTCGTAGGTCGACAAGGATATGTACTACTCCTGAGTGGTACGGTAATCCTGTCTTAGATATCATGTTGTTAGACAACAATGAACCTACGAGCTATGGAGAAGCAATGGTGGGCCCGTATTCCGACAAATGGTTAGAAGCCATGAAATCCGAGATAGGATCCATGTATTAGAACAAAGTATGGACTTGCCCGATGATCGGCAAGCCATTGAGATAAATGGATATTTAAGAAGAAGACGGACGTGGGCGGTAATGTTACCGTCTATGAAGCTCGACTTGTGGGAAAGAGTCTTTTCACAAGTTCAAGGAGTTGACTACGATGAGAATTTCTCACCCGCAGCGATGCTTAAGTCCGTCGAAATCATGTTGGCATTAGCTGTATTTTTCGATTATGAAATCTGACAGATGGATGTCAAAAACAAGTTTTCTTACCAGTTTTCGTAAGAAAGAGTTGTATGTGATAGAATCAAAGTTTTGTCGATCCTAAGGATGCTAAAAGGTATGCTGGCTCCAGCGATCCTTCTATGGACTAGAGCAAGCATCTGGGAGTCAGAATATATGCTTTGATGGAGTGATCAAAGCTTTTAGGTTTATACAATGTTTGCTAGAAACTTGTATTTACAAGAAAGTGAGTGGGAGCACTACAACATTTCTGATAAGTATATGTGGATGACATATTGTTGATCCGAAATAATGTAGAATTTCTGGAAAGCATAAACAGTTGTTTGAAGAGTGTTTTTCAAAGGAAGACCTGGATAAAGCTGCTTACATATTGGGCATCAAGATCTATAGAGATAGATCAAAACGCCTGATGATACTTTCAAAGAACGCACACCTTGACATGTTTTTGAAGGAATTCAAAATAGATCAGTCAAAGAAGGGGTTCTTAACTGAGTTGTAAGGTGTGAAGTTGAGTAAGACTCGAAGATTGACCACGGCAGAAGAAAGAGGAAGGACGAAGGTCGTCCCCTATGCTTTTGTCATAGGCTCTATACGATATGCCATGCTGAGTACCGCACCAGATGTGTGCCTTGCCACATGTCTGGCAAGAGGGTACAAAGGTGATCTAGGAGTGGATCACTAGATAGCGGTCAAAATTATCCTTAGAGGAATAAGGAAATGCTTCTCGATTATGGAGGTGATAAAGAGTTCGACGTAAAGAGTTATGTGGATGCAAGCTTGACACCTATCCGGATAGCTCTGAGTAGAGATACCGGATACGTATAATGGAGCAACAATTTGGAATAGCTCCAAGTGGAACGTGGTAGCATCATCTACGATATGACATAAAGTTTTGCAAAATACATAGGGATCTGAATATGGCAGACTTGTTGACTACAACCTCTCTCACAAACATAACATGACCAAACCCAGAACTCATTGAGTGTTAATCACATAGTGATGTGAACTAGATTAGTGACTCTAGAAACTCTTTGGATGTTGGTCACATGGCGATGTAACCTATGAGTGATAATCACATGGCGATGTGAACTAGATTATTGACTCTAGTGCAAGTGGGAGACTGTTGGAAATATGCTGTTGGGTGGTAGGTGCGACATATGCCAACATGTGGCTTATCATTGTGGGAGCCAGTAAGACGTCGCCGGTGCCTGGAAACGGGATGAGGCGAAGACATGCACGCCGGCGAATCTTACCCAGCTTCGGGGCTCTCTGTGGAGATAACACCCCTACTGCTGCTCTGCGGGGTCTCCGCATGATCACTAGATGAACAAGTAGCTACATGATGCTCCTTGAGCTGTTTGTGAGAAGAAGAAGAAGAGCACGGCTAGCCCTTCTCCCCTCTCTATGTGGTGTCTAGAACTAGCTTGAATCAACCCTTTGCATGGGTGTCCTGGGGGGTTTATATAGGCCTACCCCCGGGGGTACAATGGTAATCCGGCTAGGCGTGGGGCCCAGCCGTCTGTGTCTACACTCGCTGGCTTCTGCGCCGGCTGCTGGGGCCCGCCGGCTGGTGGGTCTCGCCGGCTGCCGGCTCCTTGGTCGACAGGCAGGTCCCACTGTCCAGGGCCTTGTTGGTGGCTGGTTATTGTTGCTCAATCCTGGTGACGAGGGCTTCGCCGAGGTGGGCGTGGCTACAGTGCCGCCGTCCGGCGGGTGATCGCTGTAGCCTCACCGCGTCTTGTCTCCTTAATGGGGCGTCTCCTTCGAGGGAGGTGGCAAGCCGGCTATGGAGAGCCGGCTTTGTCTTGGGCCGACTGGGGGAGGCCTGGCCACCTTCGGGTGTCTCTCTGCCCGAAGGGGCCCACCGCCCATGGGCCGCACTGGCAGCCCGTCGTGGATGACATCAGGGTCAACGTGGCAACAGTGCCGCACCGGACGGGCCATGGCCACCCGTACGGCGCACTGTGCTAGGCATGCTCCGGGATTCGGGGGTGGCAGGCTTTACTGTAGCCACGCCCCGTCACATCGCCGTTATGTGGGTGCAGACTTCGAGGGTACGATCTTGACCGCTTTGTGGGAGCCGGCTTCTTGGAGTCGGCCTTCTCGCGACCGGCTTCTCGGAGCCGGCCCTCCCGCGGCTTTCTTCATGAGGGCTAGAGTCGGGTCGCCTTCTGATAGCCGTCCTGGGAGACAGCCGGCAAGGGGAAGGCGGCCCCACGTCTTGGATTCTTGAGGGCCGGATCAGCTCGTAATTTTTCAGAAGAGCCAGGGGGTGCCAGCTAGGCTACCCGTGGTCATTTACTCTGACAGTAGTCCCCGAAGCTGATCGAGCTTCGAGGCTAACAAAGGGACGAGAAGCTTGGTCAGCTTCCTATCATGAGGGGCCGGCTTTGCTTGTGCGCGCCGTCTTCGGAAAGCCCCGTTTCTCGTAGGCGGGAACGCGGGTCGGCCTGCGAGCTGACCGCGCGCCATCCCGCGGGGCATGTGGCAAGGAAATCCTACCAACGCACGCGCGCGATGGGACGCCACCGCAGGCCCGGGCCCGCCACTCCTAGGCCTCGGCCCGAGCGTGGATCTTCTGCGGCCCACACGGACCGCTCACCTTCCCGTGGTGGTTTTATTATGCCATCAGGGCACAATAATCGCGGGACGTGGGGGAGTGGGCGCAGTTGATCCCCACGTTCCCCCACACCACGCCTTCTCGGCTCCGCCGCGCGGGTCTATAAGTAGGGGGAGGAGGGGGAGCGGCAGAGGCTCGCACGCTCTCCCTCGCTCCGCCCCTTCTCGCCTTCCTTCTTCTTCCCTCCACCGCCGCAACAATCCATTGCCGCGTCGTTCCGCCGTTGGACCTCTCGGTTCCTTTGGTCCCGCCGTAGCGGGGTTGTGCGCGTCTCCGCCATCGCTTCGTCTTGCTCCCCGCCGCATCGCTCCCATGGCGCTGTCGAGCTTGTGGGATGGCTCCAACATCCACGAGGACCACGTTGAGTTCCTCCGCCGGACGCGGCGCCTGCTGGGCGAGAACTTCGTGCGGGTTCGTCAGGCGCCGGCGAGGGAGATCTCGCCGGCACCGGAGGAGGGCGAGCGGGTGATCTTCCGCTCGCACTGCCTGCACGGCTTCGGCCTCGCGGCGAGCGGATTCCTTCGAGCTTTCCTTGAATTCTACCACCTCCAGCCGCATCACCTCACGCCCAACGCGGTGATGCTGTTGTCGGCTTTCGTCACCCTGTGCGAGGGCTTTCTTGGGGTTCTCCCCACTCTCGAGCTCTGGGGGGAATTCTTCCAGAGCAAGCTCGGCAGCATCGTCGTGGGCGTGCCCGCCCCCTGCGGAGCCTTCATTGCCATGAGGCGGACGGGCGAGAACAATCCGTTCCCGCCCATCCCGCTGATCCAGTCGTTGAAGCTCTGGCAGAAGTCCTACTTTTACGTGAAGAACGTCGCCCAGCAAGGCGACTACGTCAACCTGTCGGCTTACGTAGCCGGCCCGCCGGCTGGGAGGCAAGCTTCGTGGAGCTACCGGGCCAGGTCATTGTCTCAGGCCGGGAACGCAGCCGTCTCCTGGCTCCGGGTGATGATCCAGTCGGAGGGCCTGACTGGAGCCGACTTGGTGGCCGCCTTCGTGGAGCGCCGAGTACTTCCGCTCCAAGGCCGGCCTCACATGATTTGCCAGATGAGCGGCCGCTTTGACCTGTGCCGGCTGAGCACCAGGGAGATGCCTCATGCAGAGGTGTCTTACATGGTGAACTACATCTCCAACTGCAAGCTCGCCGAGGATTGGCGATACGGCAAGGGGGCGTATTCTCACGCCAACCCTCCGCCTGCCGTAAGTTTTTCTTCTTTTCTTCCTTTTTGTAGCCGGCCTCATGATAGCCGACCTCTGATCAGTTGGTTTGCCCTTAGCAGAACCCTCTTCTTCCGCCAAAGGCTGGGGCCGTAGGGGTAGAGCGCCAGCTCCTCCCCGACCGCACGGTGGACGACACCGACGATCCGGACCTGGGAGCGGCCGCCATGGAAGACGCCATCGTGGGGGAAGGCGACGAGGCAGGAGGCGCGGGGCCCGGAGCCGGCTTCGAGGACTGGCCGGGCGACGACGAGGTCGAAGCCGCCCCGCACCGCCAGCCGGCGCTTGATCATCAAGGCGTGGGCCCGTCTACCGCGCCGGCTGCCCGTGGCGGCGCGCAGAAGCGCCGGGCCATGTCGACCTTCTTCGGCAGCCGGCCGAAGAAATCCAAGGCTTCCAGGGCGGCGACCAAGCGGGATGAGGCGGCCGTGAAGGCGGCCCGCTTCCGCAAGGCGGTGAAACAGCCGCAGGCGATCTCAGCATAAGTCGTCAAACGTCTTGTATATATATATTTTTTGTTGTCCTTTTCGATTAAAGCTCTTCTGAACCTTTCTTTGCTCGCCGGGCAGGGCATCGCTCTCCCTTGAGCAAGGTCCTGGCGGCTCCATAGTCGGGCCGACTGGAGGGTCCTCCGGCTCCCGTCGCGTGGATCCCCGCGCCGACCTTAGGGAGGCCACGGAGCGGAACACACGGGAGGCGCGGGAGGAGCGAGAGGCGTCGGAGCGAAGGACCGCCCAGGCGGCGAAGGAGCAGGCCGATGCGGCGGCCAAGGCCCGGGCGGAGGCGGCAGCCGCGGAGACGGAGGCGGAGGCCTCGCACAACCAGCCTCCGCTGCTCGTCGTTCCCCTCCGTGCCGTGGCCCCCGACATCCCCGTGCCCCCGTCGAAGGAGGTCGACCCAGACCCGCCGGTGATGGAGAGGAGGGAGGACCACGTGGTCTTCGTGGAGGGGGCGCCACAGATGGCGCTGACTGGGGCGGGCCAAAGCGGCCAATCAGCCGCGGCGCCAGAGCAGCCAGCCGGGGGCGAGCCGGTGGCAGGGGCCAGCCTCGAGGTGCAGCCGGCATTGCGCCAGCGCGCATGGGGAGGCACCTTCGTGCCGGAGCCGCACCGAGCTGCGGGCGCCAGCCAGACGGCGGAGGCCATGGAGGCGGCCAGCATCAGCACGTCCGAGTGGACTCCCAGCGGGGGAACGGGCGAGCTGAATGCGGCGGCCCAGGAGGTCCGGAACCGGCTTCAAGCCCAAGCCGCCTCGCTGCAGCGATACACCCAAGAGTTCCTCGCGACGCGGGCTGTCATCCGGGTGAGTCTTCTGGCCTTGTTTGTTTTGCTCTTCTTATTTTCTTCCGTGGGGGCGCGTCAGTGCACCCACTGGGTGTAGTCCCCGAGTTCCGAGTCGGCTGCTGCGCGGGCGGCTTGGAACTTACTAGGTCCTGACAACTATCTTATTCTCGCCTCCTGTCTGATCTTCCAGGAGTATCATAATCTCCGCGATGCTGCCTTCAACTCCCAGGCACAGGAGCTGGGCCGGAGAACCGAAGACCTGACCAGCAGCCGGAGTGCGTGCTTTGTTTCGTTCATCTCCTGTGGGGGCGCGTCAGCGCACCCACTGGGTGTAGTCCCCGAGATTCGGGCCGACTGCTGAGCAGTCGGGTCGGATCTTCCTTGACGACTTCTTCCTTATTGATTTTCCTTTGTCTTCATGCTTGCAGGAGCCAATGCCGACTTGAGGGGGCAGCTCAGCGGGGCCCAGGCCGCCCTTCGCGCCAAGGAAGCCGAGTACAACGCCTTGGTCCTGGAGCGTGACCGCCTGGCCAAGAAGTTGGCCGACTAGGAGGAGAGCCACAAGGCGGCCCTGAAGAAGGCGCAGGACAGCGAGGACGCCCTGAAGGCCGAGTTCGAGACCGAAGCGGCAGGCTGGGCTGAGGCAAAACAAGCGCTGAGCGAGGGATTCGATCGTATCGAGGATCTGATCGACGGTAAGCCGCCTTCCTCACTCCTTGCTTGCCCCTGGCCCCCTGATTTGTGTTCTGACTTGTGCTGCTTTTTGTTCTCTGCGCAGACTACTTTCCCGGCTACTCCGTCTTCGCCACCCAAACCATCGAGGCCCATCGCGAGGCGCGCCGGCAGGCGGGGGCTGAAATCGTGCCGGACACGAGCCGGACGCTTTAGGAGCAACTCGTGGCGGTCCAAGCCCAGCTGCAGCCGGCTCACCGTATGCTCCGCCGCCTCCAGCGCGCCGGGGCGCAGGTGTTGGCCGCCCTCTGGCCAGGCGAGACGATTCCCCACACCCCGAGTCGGACTGCCGACTGGCTGGAGGTTGCGGTTGGCCGCTTCGAGGCCTGGATGGCATCGGCAGCCCGGCTTGGGGCTGGGCAGGCACTGGAGTTCATCCGAGCCTGGTATCCGGGGCTGAACCTGGACCAGCTGCGCACCTGGCGGCTGGAGGCCGACGAGGAGATGGAGGAGGTGCGGCCGGCTATCACTCAGCGTGCTTCGATGATCGCCAAGTGCACTGACATCAGCGTCTCCGCTCCTGAAATAAATGATGACGGCGTTGCCCAGCCGGAGGAGTGGTTCGGGCTGGACCCGGCAGCGGGTGAGGACTCGGCAGAGGAGATCGCCTCCAGCGATGAAGGCGAAGATGACGAAGGAGAGGAAGGCGAAGACGTTGAGCCGGTCGGTGAAGCGGCCAGCCAGCCTCAGCCTAACCATGCTTCCAGCAACGAGGCGCGTGCTAGCGCGCCCTCTCCGGGAGGTGGTGATCATGCCGAGGTTCGCCAGCCGACCACTCCTCCAGCCGGCACTGCCGTCTCCACCGACCTGCCCGACTCGCCAGTCGCTCCCCTGGCTTAATCTGCCATCCTTGCTTTTCCTCCTTGTTACCTTTTGAACAATTTTTATTAAACTTGCGCAGTTCCACCCATTGGGGGTGTATTCGGATTATGTTGAATGCTGGCCTTTTGAAGGTCTTTTGTGTAAATATGATCATGTGCGTGTTTGGTTTCCATTCGTGTATGCTTTTTATCCTTAGGCTGTTTCCTTTGCCGCCTTCCCCTTTTGGGAAGGCAAGTACTCGAGGTTTCTTAGATTGAAGCGAGGCGAATGGAAGCCGGCCGGCCGGCTACTCTGGTAGTCGGTCGGTGGTGGGAGAAAAACCGGCTTTTGTTATATTAGTCCGTTAGTCCCTAGCCGTTTTTCGTGTGGGCGTCCTTTCCTGCCTTTAACTCTTGTCAGCCGGACAGCCGGTTCTACGAACTACGACTTTTGGCAAGAGAAGGCTTGGGTGCAGGCACACTACTTGTCTGACCGCGGGTAGGACTTCTAATATAACTCCAGGCGGCCAGTCCCCGGGCCGACTAGTCGAACCCGGTGCCGGACGAAAAAAGTGAATGTAATGACAAGGTCATAAGCATAATACTCTTAATTTGTAGATAAAAGATGGCAGTCCCCAAGCTCTCCTCGGGGGGCCTATTGTCTCGTACTTAGTACAAAAGTTAGTGTGATACATACTGCATTTCAACTGTAAAATCTTCGAAGGAGGTTGGCGTTCCATGGTCGTTCCGACTCCTTGCCGGAGTCGTCTCTCTTTCGTGCCTTCGGCTTCTGCGCGTCGATCAGGTAGTAGGAGTCATTGCCTAAAGCTCTGCTGATGATGAAGGGGCCCTCCCAAGGGGCCGAGAGCTTGTGCTGGCCGGCTGTTCGCTGGATCAGCCGGAGCACAAGATCGCCCTCTTGGAAGGATCTTGGCTTGACCTTCCGGCTGTGGTAGCGGTGCAGGCCCTGCTGATAGATGGCAGACCGGCTGAGGGCTAACAGCCGGCCTTCTTCCAGCAGGTCGACACCGTCTTCTCGTGCTTCCTTGGCCTCCGCCTCCGTGTACATGGTTACCCGAGGCGAGTCGAACTCGAAGTCAGTTGGGATGACCGCCTCGGCACCATACACGAGGAAGAAAGGAGTGAAGCCGGTTGACTTGTTTGGGGTAGTGCGCAGACTCCAGAGGACGGCCGACAGCTCATCGAGCCAACAGCCGGCCGAACGCTCCAGTGGTACGACCAGTCGGGGCTTGATGCCGGAAAGGATGAGGCCATTGGCTCGCTCGACCTGGCCGTTTGACTGCGGGTGGGCAACGGACGCTAAGTCCAACCGGATGCCCTGCGTCGCGCAGAAACGTGCCAAGGCTCCCTTGGCGAGATTCGTGCCATTGTCGGTGATGATGCTGTGTGGCACGCCGTACCGAGTTGTTATTTCTGCGATAAATGTCACGGCAGTCGGCCCATTCAGCTTCTTGATCGGCTTTGCCTCAATCCATTTGGTGAATTTGTCCACATCGACAAGCAGATGTGTCATGCCGCCGCGCGCCATCTTGAATGGGCCCACCATGTCCAGTCCCCATACGGCGAAGGGCCAAGTGAGGGGAATGGTCTTGAGTGCAGAAGCCGGCATGTGTTGCTTGGAGCTGAAGAGTTGGCACCCTTTTCAATGTTTAACTAACTCCTTGGCGTCATCCAAAGCAGTCGTCCAAAAGAAACCATGGCGGAAAGCTTTGGCGACGAGTGATCTTGAGGCCGCATGGTGGCTGCATTCTCCTTGGTGGATGTCTCTGAGGATTGCAATGCCCTTCTCTTGCTCGAGGCATCACTGGAGGACTCCAGTGACACTGCGCTTGACGAGCTCTCTGTTGACGACTATGTATGCTCCGGCTCGGCGTTGGACTTGTCTTGCCTCTGTTTCGTCAGCCGGCAGATCTTGGTTTATTAGGAAGTTGAGGATGGACTGAGCCCATGATGGAGCTGCGACTTCTTCTAGGGCCAACACGGCTACTGCGACCAGGGCGGGCGGGCTGGGTGGTGAAATGCTGGAGTCGGCCGCCGCCTGTTGTGTTGGTGCAGCCTCCTGGCCGACTACCGCAGTCCCCGAGCCGGGTGTGGCGGTCCCCGGGTCGGGCGTAACTACGGAAGTCCCTGAGCCACCTGCTGATGTCCCCGGGCCGACTATCGAAGTTCCCGGGTCACCCGCTTGGTTCTTTGAGCCGGACCCGGCTGTATCGGGGTCAGGCGGCACGAAGATGGAATCGGACTCTGGAGACGGCTTAATAGACGGCTTGAGGAGGCGTTGTAGAGAGACACCGGTTGGTATTGCTTGCCGAGTGGAGCCTATTCGAGCCAGGGCATCAGCTGGCTCGTTGTCGGCTCTTGGTATGTGGAGGAACTCGCATCCTTCAAAGTACCCACTGATCTGCTGAACGAGGAAGCGGTAGCTTGCCATATTTGCGTCCTTGGCATCCCAATCGCCGGATGATTGCTGGACCACCAAGTCCGAGTCGCCATAACATAGGATCCGGCGAATGCCGAGTTCTTTGGCAAGCCGGAGCCCGTGTATGAGCGCCTCGTACTCGGCCACGTTGTTGGAGGTGGCAAAGTGAATTTGCAGCGTGTATCTAAGCTTGTCGCCTTTGGGAGAGGTGAGGATGATGCCGGCTCCCAAGCCGGTGCGCATCTTGGACCCATCGAAGTGCATGCGCCAATGAGTGGAGTCGGGAGCTGGCGGTAGGTACTAGGTCTCGGCCCAGTCGACGAGGAAGTCGGCCAATGCTTGGGATTTGATGGCAGTGCAAGGCTGGTAGAAGATCGTGTAGGGGGCCAGCTCGATGGCCCATTTCGCCACCCGGTCGGATGCATCCCGGCTGCCTATGATCTCGGCCAGCGGGGCGGTGCATACAACCGTGATGGGGTGCTCTTGGAAGTAGGGCTTCAGCTTCTTGGCAGCGAAGTACACGCTGTAGCACATCTTCTGGTAGTGCGGGTAGTTCTGCTTCGAGGTAGACAGCACCTCGCTCAAATAGTACACCGGCCTTTGGACCGGCTGGGCTCGGCCCTCTTCTGGGCATTGGACTACGATGACGGTGCTGACCACCTGGCTGGTTGCGGCAATGTAGAGGAGCATGGGCTCTTTCTCAGTCGGCGCCGCCAGGACAGGCGGCGTGGCCAGCATCTTCTTCAGCTCGTGAAAAGCTTGGTCGGCTTGGTCATTCCACTCGAAGTGAGTGGTCTTCTTCATGAGGCGGTAGAGGGGGAGAGCTTTCTCTCCGAGCTGGCTGATGAAGCGGTTCAGGGAGGCCAAGCATCCGGTGAACTTCTGGATGTCTCGAAGTTTGGTGGGAATCGCCATTCTCTCAATGGCCTTGATCTTTACTGGGTTGCATTCGATGCCACGTTCGGAGACCAGAAGCCTAGGAGCTGGCCGGCTGGCACTCCGAACACGCATTTCTCAGGGTTGAGCTTGATTTGGAACCGGCGCAGGTTCTCAAATGTTTCCTTGAGGTCTTCCAGCAAGGTGCCGCGCTTCTCCGTCTTCACCACAATGTCGTCTATGTAGACGTGGGCATTTCTGCCGAGCTACTTGAGGAGGCACTTCTGCATGCAACGCTGAAAAGTGGCACCGGCATTTCTTAAGCCGAATGTCATAGTCAGGTAGCAGAAGGCTCCGAATGGCGTGATGAAGGTGGTCTTCAGGCGGTCTGCCGGATCTAACTTTATCTGGTGGTATCCTGAGTAAGCATCCAAGAAACTCAACAGCTCGCATCCGGCCGTGGAGTCTATCACCTGATCAATCCTCGGTAGGGCAAAGGGATCTTTGGGGCAGGCCTTGTTGAGGCTCGTGTAGTCTATGCACATGCGCCACTTGTTGTTCTTCTTTAGCACGAGGACCGGGTTGGCGAGCCACTCTGGAAAGAAAACTTCCATAATGAAGCCAGCTGCCAGAAGCCGGGCTATCTCTTCTCCTACAATCCTTCTTTTCTCCTCCGACAGTCGGCGGAGGGGTTGTTTGACTGGTTTTGCGTCTTCTCGGACGTGTAGCTTGTGCTCGGCGAATTCCTTCAGAACACCCGGCATGTCCTTGGGGGACCATGCAAAGATGTCCCGATTCTCACGGAGGAAATCGGCGAGCTCGCCTTCGTATTTGATGTTTAGGTTTGCCCCGATGACGGCAAACCTCTCTGGGTGCTCGGGGTCAAGAGGTATCTTCTTCGTCTCCTTGGCCGGCTGGAAAGTTCCTTGGGCATCATACTCCTTGGGATCGGGGGACAAGGCCGACTGTTTGCCGGCCATGGCCACAACTCGGTCCAACATCTTCTTTTCTTCGGCAATCACGAGGTACTCGGCCAGCCGGCTGCTGGCTGCTGCGCACTCAGAAGATTTCTTGTAATCGCCGGCTATGGTGATGACGCCCTTGGTGCTCGGCATCTTCATTTTGAGGTAAGCATAGTGGGGAACAGCCATGAACCTGGCCAAGGCAGGTCGGCCAAGCAATGCATGGTAGGGGCTCTCCAGGTCCACCACTTCAAACCAGATCGCTTCCCGGCGGAAATGCTCCTTGTCCCCAAAAAGTACATCAATCTTGATCTTGCCAATGGGGGTGCAGGACAGGCCGGGTACGATGCCATGGAACACAGTCCGAGTAGGCATGAGTTGCTTCGTCTTGACGTTCAGCTTCTCCTGGGTGTCACGGTACAGGATGTTGATGCTGCTCCCGCCGTCTATCAGCACGCGGGAGAAATGGGCGGCGCGTCTATCCGTTGCAAGGGTGGCATACAAAACCAACGCATAAGAGTCAGGAGATGGCATCACCTCTGGGTGGTCGGCCCGGCTCCAGCTGATAGGTTTTTCTGACCAGTGCATGTGCTCGGCGGGGTTGGCAGCGACCATGCTGACTTCCTGGTGCTCTTGGTGTTTGCTGCGCCGGTCTTTGGGCTGGCTTGTAAAGACGATATAAGCGGCATGCTCGTCAGGGAACTCATCGTGCACGGCTCTCACTACAGGCCGAGCGGTCGGCGGCGGCAGAACCGGAGGCGGCGGACCGGCAGGCGGAGGCGGTGCGAGCCCTTCGCCTTTGGAGATTCGGGTGAGCCAGTGGCACTTCCGGGTTGTGTGGTTGGACGGCTTCGCGCCGCTGTGGAACTTGCATGGGGCATCGAGAGTTTGCTCGTAGGAGAAGGCCGGCTGCCAAGCCGGCTTGCCGCCCCTCTACTTCTTGGGTGCGGGCCGCCCTTCGGGCTGCTCGTCTTCGACTGTGGCCACCTGCCGACTGGTGGAGGGCGGCACGGGGCCCTTGCGCTTGTGGTCGTTCTGGTGTGGGCGTCGGTCGGAGTCCCCAGCCGGCGTCTTGGGCGCCGGGTTGAGTACTTCCCCGGACGCGTCTACCCGGAGCTCCGTCTTCATTGAGGAGTCGGCGGTGGCGTACTTGTCCGCTATGTCCAGAAGCTCGTCGAGGGTAGTCGGCTCGTCGCAGAGAAGCTTGTGCTTGAGGAGGGTGCCTTCTCGGCACCCGGCAGTAAAGTATTCTATGGCTTGCACCTCGTGCACCCCTTCGCAAGAGTTGCGGAGCTCGGCCCAATGCGTGAGGTAGTCGCGAGTGGACTCAGCGGGGCCTTGTACACACAAGGAGAGCTGTCTGGGCTTGGGAGCCCGCTTGTAAGTGCTGGTGAAGTTGCGGACGAAGGCTTCTGTGAAGTCTAGCCAGCTGTTGATGCTGTATGGCTTGAGGCTGTTGAGCCAGGTCCGCGCCGTGCCTTGCAGCATGAGGGGCACGTACTTCACGGCAACGCGCCTATTGCCATTTGCTATACTAATCGCCATGGAGTAGTCGATGAACCAATCTTCCGGCTTCACGGAGCCGTTGTACTTGGGCGTGTCTCTTGGGAGCGAGAACCCTTTGGGGAAAGGCTCATCGCGGATGCGGGGGCCGAAGCAAGGCGGCCGACATCATCTTCTTCTTCCAGCGCCAGGGATCGCGCTAGGCGGTCGATCCGATGGCGGGCGTCGTTCTCGCCAACCCCTTCGCAGCGACCTAGTCGGCCGCTGAGAGTCGGATGCGCAACAGGAGGTGGGGTGGGATATCTCTCCCCACGAGGCCGAGGCAGAGGCGGGTTGCCCCGCCACTCCACGGCCCGGGGATGGCCTTCTGCGTCTCGCTCGATGGAGATTCGGGTTCGGCTTCGGCTGGCAGCCGGCTCTTTCTCGTGCCGCGTGCGGGTTTTACCCGCAGTTGGCGTCCGGGACGTCGCGCCGTGATCTTGGCGCGGGGGAGGGCTTTCTGCGCGGGCGTCGGCTTCGTGCCGCTGCGCGGCCGCATCGATTAGCTGCTGGATGCGTCTGGTCATGTGGGGGAGTTCTTCAGCCCCCAATCCATCTAGCTCGTCTACGGCCGCCTGGGCGGCACGCAGGTTCTCAAGTGGAGTGGCGTAGACTGGGCGGTCGACTCCTAGCGTGTCGGCGACGACAGCGCCGCGCTATCTGACAACGCCGGCCCGGCTGGGCCCGCCTGGGGGCGGCGTCCAAAGGTGGCGCGGTCGGCTTCGCGCCGGTGGGCCTCAGTGAGGCGTCTCATGGAAGCCAACTTCCGGCCCTCTGCGAGGAGGGCGAGGCGACGAGCCTCTAGTGCTTTGGCATCGGCATCGGCCGGGAGGGGGATGGACAAGTCGTGGACTGCCGCATGCGGGGCATCGTGGGCGCTCTCGTCAGAAGCGTCGCCATGGCCGATGACCATCACCTCGGTGGTGACAGCGTCGCAGCCATCGCCCCGGGGAAGTGGGTCGTTGTAGATCGTGACGTCGGTGGGGAAAGTGTCGAGTGAGGCCGTGTCGGAGTCGACAGGCATCAGATCGGTGGAGCCAACCGACTCCAAGTCCACAGTAGGCTCGCCGGAGACGCGGAGCTGGCCGAGGTGGTTGACGAGGTGGTCGGTGCCCGCGTCAGAGGCGAGCTCGTCGGAGATGAGGGTCTTGTCAAGGAGGTCGGTGAGGCCGCTCGCTGCGCAGACGTTGGTGACGCCTTGCAGCGCGTCGTGGCAAGCGCCATCGGGCGTGCCGGGCTGGCTACGCTCGCTAGGGAGGAAGAGGGTTCATGTCCAGAACAGGTCTCCCGGCGACGGTGCACCTGGCCCCACGGTGGGCGCCAAATGTCGGGTGGTAGGTGCGACATATGCCAATTGGTGGCTTATCATTGTGGGAGCCAGTAAGACGTCGCCGGTGCCTGGAAACGGGATGAGGTGAAGACATGCACGTCGGCGAATCTTACCCTGCTTCGGGGCTCTCCGTGGAGATAACACCCCTACTGCTGCTCTGCGGGGTCTCCGCATGATCACTAGATGAACAAGTAGCTACACGATGCTCCTTGAGCTGTTTGTGAGAAGAAGAAGAAGAAGAAGAAGAAGAAGAAGAAGAAGAAGAAGAAGAGCACGGCTAGCCCTTCTCCCCTCTCTATGTGGTGTCTAGAACTAGCTTGGATCAACCCTTTGCATGGGTGTCTCGGGGGGTTTATATAGGCCTACCCCCCGAGGGTACAATGGTAATCCGGCTAGGCGTGGGGCCCAGCCGTCTGTGTCTACACTCGCCGGCTTCTGCACCGGCTGCTGGGGCCCGCCGGCTGGTGGGTCCCGCCGGCTGCCGGCTCCTTGGTCGATAGGCAGGTCCCACTGTCCAGGGCCTTGTTGGTGGCTGGTTACTGTTGCTCAATCCTGGTGACGAGGGCTTCGTCGAGGTGGGCGTGGCTACAGTGCCGCCGTCCGGCGGGTGATCGATGTAGCCTCACTGCATCTTGTCTCCTTAATGGGGCGTCTCCTTCGAGTGAGGTGGCAAGCCGGCTATGGAGAGCCGGCTTTGTCTTGGGCCGACTGGGGTAGGCCTAGCCGCCTTCGGGTGTCTCTCTTCCCGAAGGGGCCCACCGCCCATGGGCCGCACTGGTAGCCCGTCGTGGATGACATCAGGGTCAACGTGGCTATAGTGCCGTGCCGGACGGGCCATGGCCACCCGTACGGCGCACTGTGCCAGGCGTGCTCCGGGATTCGGCAGTGGCAGGCTTTACTGTAGCCACGCCCCGTCACATCGCTGTTATGTGGATGCAGACTTCGAGGGTACGATCTTGACCGCTTTGTGGGAGCCGGCTTCTTGTAGTCGGCCTTCTCGCGGCCGGCTTCTCGGAGCCGGCCCTCCCGCGGCTTTCTTCATGAGGGCTAAAGTCGGGTCGCCTTCGATAGCCGGCCTGGGAGACAGCCGGCAAGGGGAAGGCGGCCCCACATCTTGGATTCTTGAGGGCCGGATCGGCTCATAATTTTTCAGAAGAGCCAGGGGGTGCCGGCTAGGCTACCCGTGGTCATTTACTCCGACATATGCCTAGAGGAAAGAATAAATTAGTTATTATTATATTATATTTCATTGTTCATGATAATCGTTTATTATCCATGCTAGAATTGTATTGATAGGAAACTCAGATACATGTGTGGATACATAGACAACACCATGTCCCTAGTAAGCCTCTAGTTGACTAGCTTGTTGATCAATAGATGGTTACGGTTTCCTGACCATGGACATTGGATGTCGTTGATAACGGGATCACATCATTAGGAGAATGATGTGATGGACCAGACCCAATCCTAAGCCTAGCACAAGATCGTGTAGTTCGTTTGCTAAAGCTTTTCTAATGTCAAGTATCATTTCCTTAGACCATGGGATTGTGCAACTCCTGGATACCGTAGGAGTGCTTTGGGTGTGCCAAACGTCACAACGTAACTCGGTGACTATAAAGGTACACTACGGGTATCTCTGAAAGTGTCTGTTTGGTTGGCACGAATCGAGACTGAGATTTGTCACTCCGTGTAACGGAGAGGTATCTCTGGGCCCACTCGGTAGAACATCATCATAATGTGCACAATGTGACCAAGGAGTTGATCACGGGATGATGTGTTACGGAACGAGTAAAGAGACTTGCCGGTAACGAGATTGAACAAGGTATCGGGATACCGACGATGGAATCTCGGGCAAGTATCGTACCGCTAGACAAAGGGAATTGTATACGGGATTGATTGAATCTTTGACATCTGGTTCATCCGATGAGATCATCATGGAGCATGTGGGAGCCAACATGGGTATCCAGATCCCGCTGTTGGTTATTGACCAGAGAGTTGTCTCGGCCATGTCTGCATGACTCCCGAGCCCGTAGGGTCTACACACTTAAGGTTCGATGATGCTAGGGTTATAGGGAAAGTATGTACACGGTTACCGAATGTTGTTCGGAGTCCCGGACGTCACGAGGAGTTCTGGAATGGTCCGGAGGTAAAGATTGATATATAAGAAGTATGGTTTTGGCCACCGGAAGTGTTTCGGGCATCACCGGTAGTGTACCGGGACCACCGGAGGGGTCCGGGGGTCCACCAGGTGGGGCCACCAGCCCCAGAGGCCTACATGGGCCAATAGTGGGAAGGGACCAGCCCCTAGGTGGGTTTGGGCGCCTCCCACCAAGGCCCAAGGCACCTCCAAGAGGGGAAGGGGGCAAACCCTAGGGCAGATGGGCCCTAAGGCCCACCCTAGGTGCGCCTCCCCCTCTCCCCCTTGTGGCCGCCACCCTAGATGGGATCTAGGGCTACCGCACCCCTTGGGGTGGGAACCCTAGGTGGGGGTGCAGCCCTCCCTCTCCCCCTATATATAGTGGAGGCAAAGGGGCAGCCCAACACATGATTCGATCTCCCTGTTGGCGCAGCCCTACCCCTCTCCCTCCTCGTCTCTCGTAGTGCTTGGCGAAGCCCTGCTGGAGTCCCGCGCTCCTCCACCACCACCACGCCGTCGTGCTGCTGCTGGACGGAGTCTTCCCAACCTCTCCTTCTCCCCTTGCTAGATCAAGGTGTGGGAGACGTCACCAGGCTGCACATGTGTTGAACGCAGAGGCGCCGTGGTTCGACGCTTAGATCGGAATCAACCGCGATCTGAATCGCTACGAGTATGACTCCTTCATCTGCGTTCTTGCAACGCTTCCTCTTAGCAATCTACAAGGGTATGTAGATGCACTCTCCTTCCTCCCGTTGCTAGATTACTCCATAGATTGATCTTGGTGATGCGTAGAAAATTTTAAATTTCCGCTATGATCCCCAACAAGGCCAGGGTGCAAGAAAGAAAATACAGCCACATACGTACATATGGGCGGGGTCTCGAACGCCTACTCCCGCATACGTATGGCCAGGGCTCGTGTACATGGCTAGGTCGGAACAGAGAAACTACGTCGTCGCCGTGTTCATGGGGAGGCAACAGAATGCATCGTGTTTATCGGGAGGCAACGGAACGCGTGCTATTCATCGGGAGCCAATCGGCTTGGATGGAACAGACGATGGAAACAAGGCCTAGCGTAACATAGAACGGGGGAAACGGCCTTGTGTTCGACCGGCCACGGTCGAAACGGGATCCTGTTCATCGGGAGAGGTCTGGCGTACCGCAAAACGGAGGAAACGGACCTCCTACGGTCGAAACGGGGTCCTGTTGATCGAGAGGGGTGTGGCGTACCGCAAAACAGAGGAAACGGACTTGTGTTGGAGCGCTATGGTCGAAACGGGGGTCCTGTTCATCGGGAGGGGTGTGGCGTACCGCAAAACGGGACTCCATGGGATACTGTTCATCTCCACCGTCGACCTCCTCCAGCCTCCACGGGCTCCTGTTCATCCACCGTCGACCTCCTCCAGCCTCCACCTGCGACTGTTCATCCACGGGCTCCTGTCATCCAGCCTCCATCGTGCACTCCTCCACCAGCTACTGCTCACCCAGCCCTCTCCACAGGGTCCTGTTCAACCACCCCTCCACGGGCTACTGTTCATCTAGCCCTCCACCGGCTACTGTTCAACCAACCCTCCACAGGGTCCTGTTCATCCAGCCCTCCACGGGGTCCTATTCATCCAGCCCTCCACGGGGTCTTGTTCATCCAGCCCTCCACGGGGTCCTGTTCATCCACCGGCTCGATCGATCGGGGTACTATTCATGCAGCGGCAACGACCTCTACTATCACGGCGTCCTGTTCATCCAACCCCCCACCGGGAATTGTTCATCCAAACCCCCTCAACAACGCTCACTGTTTATCAAGGGAAGGAGGCAGCAATGTTCGATCAGCTTCAGTTAGCAGCAGTAGCGAAGGAATCACTCGGGTTCAGTTAACAACAAGGGATCGATCGATCACTCAGGTTCAGTAATGCGTAGCCTGCAGTGCAATCGCTCGGGTTCAGTTAGAGCCCAACGCCTCGCACACATGTACAAGATAAACGCGCATCGTTCGACCCCCGACCACCCACCGTAACCGGGAACTCCCTGATATTTTCCTTGCCCTCGCTTCTACCACAGTTTTTTCTGTCATGGACGGCCCAAAGAATGTCATGCAGCTGTGTCTCCGGCCCGCCCAGGACGAAAAGCCCATATTCTGTCATGATTTTTTGTTAGAGAAGTAGGACCCCACCACATCTATGATGATACTGGATTTTGTCACAGTTATCATCATAGAAGTGTCATAAGCATGACAGGAAAAAAATTCGTTCGTCCCAAAATGTCATGGATGTGTCTTTTTTTGTAGTGGTGCTTCCCCGTTCCCTCTGATGCGTGGTGGATCGATCCTCGTCCCTTTCTGCGCTGCACAGGGACTGCTCTATTTATAGGCAGGAGCCCGACCCCTTGCTGCGTGATAGGTGGAACGTCCGATCTTCTAGTCTTGTTCGTTTAAATTCCTTCTATCTATCTCATATGGATGCTTATCCGGCTGTTCTTCTTGAAGCACACGTCTGCACACATCAAGGAAAAGAAATACTTATCTCAAACCATACCTAGTTACGTGGGCCGGTTCCTTTTCTGAATGTGCGAATGCTCAGCCATCTCCAAAGCGTATTGACTAGACCGGTCTTCGGGTATGTATACACCCATCTCCGGCCGCCACGGGTATTCGGGTATGTATTTTTCATACACCGACGTAGCAATATTGGAGCCACATAAGGATCGAACCAGGTCTTGCACCAAGTCTCCGTCTCGCACGCGCTATTAGATAGCTGCATCAAATCTTGTTGCGTGCATATGCTAGTAATATGTAGCTGTACTAAGCTTAATGCATGCATGTGCTAATAAGTGGGTAGTTTTGCCAAGCATCTGTACGTGCCCAGCTATGCATGAGCCATGCAGTGCAACTGTTCCCTTAGGTACACATTGTAGAAAATTTGAGCTAGCTAATACATCAAAAAGCCGTTAGTAGCATTGTGATGTATTAGTTTAATCGAACCGGCATGAGCATAACACATACATATACATGGGGCATGGGCATCTTTAGAACATGCGCATATGCCTATGTACAGTTCATTTTTCCATGTATATTCTTTGTGTACCTTAGCATGTGCAATTTTATCGCCGAACACATATATAGCTAGCCAACATATCCAACAACAAACATACAATGGTTTCATCCATACATACATATATAGGTGGCAAGTTTCACATTGTTCATCCTACAAAATCAAAACAAGAAGGAAGCATAAAGAGAAGAGTAGACTCCATCAACACAAGCTTCCTCATCTAAAGCAAATTTGCAAATTGGGAAAGAAGAAAGTTAGAAGAAGAAGAAGAAGAAGAAGAAGACTAGTTAGAAGAAGAAGAAAAAGAAGAAGAAGAAGATTTTTTTTCTTCTCTTTCTTTTTCTCCTCTCCTCTTCTTTATCTTCTTCTTCTTCTTCTTCTAACTAAGGTAGGTAAAAACGCCATTTTATTGCTAAGCTAGGTAACAATGCCAAGTGTACGTCATTTTAGAGCTAAGCTAGGTAAATAGGTCATTTTGGAGCTTAGTAAGGTTATTATGTCATTTTCGAGGAAAATAAGCTAAGTCTATATCCTTTTGGAGGTAATACGATTATCATGCCATTTTTGACCTACGTATGCTAAGTATGTCATAAATGAACTGAAGAAGCTAAGTATAGCTCATTTTTTATCTAACTTAGGTAATTATGCCATTTAGGAGGAAAATGAGCTAAGTATCCATTTGTAAAGCAAAACACTAGAGAAAACTTACCGTCATCACAACAAATGTGATGAATATCGCAACTAAGGTAACAATTGATCCAACGGCATAATGATACCAAGCCTCGGTATCAATGGCATGTTTTCTAATCTTCTTAAGCTTCAGGCGCATTGCATTCATCTTCAAGCGCATTGTATGCATCTTCATCTTGTGATCATTGACGACATCGGCAACATACAACTCCAATGCCATCTTCTCTTCTTCAATTCTTTTAATTTTTCCTTTTGAATACTCATTTTCTCTTTCAACTAAATTGAACTTCTCCACAAGAGGGTCGGTTTCAAATTCCGGTTCACATACCTCCTAGATTAAATGATCTCTATGTCAACTTGATGGCCATAATTGTCATAAATGCAAAATGCAACAAATAGTTATGAAAGAGAATTTACCACATCTGAATCATAAAGCGGGCGAGGGCCGACGGGGCCGGACATCAAGACCATGGCACTATGTATAAGAAACAATCATACAATGTAAGAAAATTATACATACCAACTATATAAATCATACAATCATACAAGTAACTATATAAATCAAGTACAACATAAAAAATTGAACACCTAATAATAATCTAGATCATCGGGTTCAATAAATGCTCCGGGATCAATAAATGCATCATCATCACTATCGGTAATGACGTTCTCATCATCATCATTAATAAATGCATGCATCATCATGTGGAAGGCCACCTTTACGTAATCGGTCAAGCATTGTCAGGTCATCCGCAACAGTAACCTCTTCTAGTTCAGGCTCTTCTTGTTCCGGCTCAAGGGTGAAGTTGGGTTCACTGTCGCTGTCTACTTCAATGTTCTAGGATGAAGTAGAGTGGTTCTTGAAACGATTTTTCGAAAGACGTGTTTCTTGGAAGAATTCTCCTTCATATGTGTCTAGGTTAATGTGAGGTTCATAATCCTCTTCATTGAGGGGAGGTGGTCTAACACGTGGCGGCACTTCATAAACGACATCCCAACCATTGAGATTTGGATCACTTTGACATGCCCACGGTAGATAGAAAACTTGGGTTGCCTGTTGAGCCATAATATAGACAACGTGAACATCCAAATGGGTGCTTTGTTTGATTTCCACTAGCCCTAAGTGTTCATGAGTCCTTCTAGTCTCCTTCGGCTGGAACCAATAACATTGAAGACTATGACGTTTGGTGGGTTTGCACCATAGAATTGAAATTCATAAATTGCTTCAACTCTTCCATAATACTCAGTATTTCCTTCGCTGATAGCGGAGACACAAAAATTTGTAGACTTTTGGTCGGCCATAGATAGCTCTTTGCCATAGGTACGAAAGCAATACCCATTGATGTCGTATTTGTCAAATGAACGGACCTTAAAGTCAAAACCACTAGCGACTTGTCTCAGTTTAGCGTCCATTAACTCTGAATTAGCCTACAAGTTTAATACGAAAGGGATTGTTGCATTAGCCACAAATTAGACAAAGAAATGAAATTGTCTAATGGAAATTACCGTTTGTTTGAACCAAGAGATAAAACCGGGATAGCCGCCTCCATGCTTTGCTAGAAGCTCATACTCTTCGATGGAATCCTTTTGGATCACCACTCCATATGAGAATTTGGCGACGTATTGACTGTATCAAATTTATCCAGGAATAAGAGTAGTTCAAAGGAATTAGAAGTTGCGAAACAATGTACCGAGAACTTACTCGATGTACGGCCGCACTTGTGTTAGGTTGGTGAAGATATACAATGAAATGATCTACCATTCTTCAAAATCCAATGTTAAGGAATTAGAAGCACCGGCTAGTGCGAGATTCCCTTTGAATAGGCTGAGGTTGGATCCACCCTTTTTAGGTTCGTCAGCATTGTGTCAAGGCTTCAGATTATGCAAATGATGATTTTTGGCTTCGTAGTGTGCTGTCACGAAGTTTGCTGCCTCCTAAGTAACGAATGCCTCAGCCATCGATGCTTCAATTCTATGTTTATTTTTACATTTTGCTCGTAGCATCTTCTGCATCCTCTTAGTGGCGTAGCACCAACGATTTTGCACGTCCCCCCCGCCCCAATCTTTCCTCGGTTGGGAGATGCAAAATCAAGTGCTGCATTGGATTAAAGAAGCCCGGCAGAAAGATCTTCTCTAACTTGCAGATCAACTCCGGTGCCAACTCTTCCATTTCTTCTAGCAGGCCAGGCGATAGTTCTTTCGGACAAAGAACACGGAAGAAATAGCTCAGCTCTGCCAGTACTAGCCATTCATCATCAGGGATGAAGACACACAACATCACCGGCATTACCCGCTCAATCCATATGTGCCAATAATAACTCTTGAGACCAAATATCTTCAATTTATCAAGACTCGCTCCCCTCTTTAGATTCGCCGCATACCCATCGGGGAACATCAACTGCTGTTGCACCCACAAGATAATTTCCCTCATAGCTGGCCTTCCAAGATTGAACCATGCCTTTAGCTTCGTCCAGTTCTTCTTTCCTTTCAGTTCTTTCATGTTTTGTAACGGCCTATCACATAGTGCCTCTAGATCAACTCTAGCCTTAGTATTATCCTTTGACTTCCCATCTATGCCGAACAATGTACCAAAAAGTGCCTCGGCGATATTCTTCTCAGTGTGCATCACGTCGATGTTGTGTGGGCAAAGGAGGTCTTTGAAGTAAGGCAGATCCCACAAGCATGTCTTGTGAGTCCAGGCGTGTTTCAAATTATACCCCTTGAAATACCATGGACGCTTTGAATCTGACTCGAGAGCGTTTAACTGGTCTAGGGTCTCTTGGCCTGTCAACGCAGCTGGTGCAGAGTTTTTGACAAATCTGCCTCTGATGAAGTTCTTGTTGTCTTTCCTAAACTTATGGCGAGGATCCAGGAACTGTATATGCATGTCAAAGCAAGAAAACTTGCGACCGGCCTGAAGCCAACGAAACACAAGAGCTCCCATGCATGTGGGGCATGGGAACCTTCCATGCACAAACTAGCCAACGAATAGTGCATACGCCGGCAAGTCATGCGTCGAGTACTTGTACGATACACACATTATGAAGTTCCGTTTGCTAAAGGCGTCGTATGTCTTGAACCCATTATCCCAGGCTTCTTGCAATTCGTCCTTCAACGGCTGCATGTACACATTCATATTTTCCCCCAGGTAGTTGGGCCCTGGAACTATCAACATCAGGAATTCTTTGCATAATCTGTCCAGGGGGATTGAGTGGAAAGACAAATACGGGCCAAAAACTGTATTGGGCTGCCGTGAGACCAAACACACAGAACCCATCCGTGCTGATGCCAACTCGAGGATGCCTCGGATCTACCGCTTTTTCATCATGTAATGCATCGAAGCTCTTCTATGCTTCACCGTTCGATGTGTGCACCATCATCAGCTTCCCATCTGGATCTAGTTGGGTTCTTTTACCCGTTTTGTGCCATGTCATCTGTCTGGCCGTATCTTCGACCATGAAAAGACATTGGAGTCTTGGTATGATTGGCATATACCGAAGAACATTAACAGGGATTTTAGTCTGCGTCTTCTCACCCGTACCGTTGTCTACCACAACATACCTGGATGACTTGCAAATGGGACAATAGTTCAAGTCCGCATATTGAAGCCTAAATAAGGCACATCCTTTATCATAGGCATGTATCTTCTCATAGGGCATCTTATGAGCACGGAGGATTTTGTCTGACTGGTACAGGTTTGCAGGCAGTACATGGCCTTTGGGTAGAAACGTCCAAATACTGTCATCATTGCGTCGTAGCATTCTCTGCCCAAGTTGAATTGAGCCTTCAGAGCCATTATTTGTGAGATGGCATCCAGCTGACAAAACTCGGTGTGCTCATGGAGAGGACGTTTTGAAGACTCCAACATTTCATTGAAGGCCTTTGCAGATTCCACCATCTCATCGTCCGAGTCTCGAGCATCATCAAAGTCTTGCACCATGTCTTGCATCCCGGTACCATGCTCGTCGGTGGGACGACGAAGCACCTCAGCTCTGGCACATTGGGCAGACTCGCCATGAAATGTCCTGTAACATCCCAAATTTTCAATTTGGAATGTTATACATTAGGTCATCATGCATATCATATTTTTCTCGCATTTTCCGATCCTAGAAAATTTCACGCAACTCAAGGACCCTCGGAGAGAGTTGGAAGTTTCATTATTTTCATATTTGGGATTTCTCAAATTTTGAAAATAGGATCATTTGGATTTATTTAATTATCTTCATAAAGTTTTTCCTATAAAAATTTTAAGAGAGGGAATAATATGACTTTCCCAATATTTAGGAAAAATGAAGATATTATAAATAAATCAAGATTTGGTTTTGGAAGATTTATTTTGCTTAGGCAAAAATGAGCATTTTAAAAATTTATGCATGTTTGCCGTTTTTAAAGTTCGTTTTGTTCGACTCATTTTTAGGAGTCGGGGAAAATCTGTTTTATTTAAATCAGAGTTCATTCGGTATTTTTTTATTTGTTTGGTTTTTTTTTAAAAAAAAATCGCGCCGCCCCCCCCTGGGCCAAGGCCCAGCCGGCCCAGCCAGCCAGGCCCGGCCCAGCGCCCCGCCTCCCTCTCCCTCGCGCGCACGCCGCCGCCTGAGCGGGAGCTTCCTCGCCGCCGCACGCCTCCCGGAGTCCGGCTCCGACCCGGC
>NC_057800.1:385668800-385673850 GCF_018294505.1 Triticum aestivum | reverse complement strand
TAGTGATTCCCCTTAGACCTCATTCTATTCTAAATTTCTCTTCTTTTCTAAACCCATCAGATGCCTCCGAGACGCGACCCTGGATTCGTTTTCCCGCCAGAGATCACCCAACTGATCTAGCAGCAGAACACCCTGATTCAAACATTGGTGCAGAACCAGGGCAACAACAACAACAACCCACCACCACCACCTGCGGATCATTTGACTCGTTTCCTTAGACTAAATCCGCCGGTGTACTCCAGTAGCACCGAGCCGATTGTAGCAGATGATTGGCTCCGCAAGATAGGAAGGGAGTTGACCACTGCAGGATGCACAGATGGAGAAAGAGTGAAGTTTGCAACACATCAGCTTGAAGGACCCGCAGCCGCATGGTGGGAGAATTTCACAGCCACTTACCCGGTAGACACTGTCACATGGGATCAATTTCAGCAAGCTTTTCGCACTGCCCATGTCTCAGCAGGAGCCATGGCCATGAAGAAGCGTGAGTTTCGCAACTTACGCCAAGGAGGAAGGACTGTTGGCCAGTACGTGGATGACTTTAGCAAATTAGCACGTTATGCCCCAGATGACATTGCTACAGATGCGGCTAAACAAGAGAAGTTTCTAGAAGGACTGAATGATGAGTTCAGCATGCCGTTGATGGTAGCAAGTTTCAATAACTACCAGGAGTTAGTAGACCGAGCCCTTATGATTGAAGGAAAGCAGCAGCAAATTGAGAACCGCAAGCGAAAGTATGGACAAGGGAAGTATAACTCTGGAGCTCAGCAGAAGACTCGTTATACCCCTAAATCAGGAATTCAGTTTCAGCATACCCATGGAGGAGGTAATTCGCACAACCATAATGGCACTAAGAATGGGAACGGGAATGGAGGAAGCAACGGACAGAATCGCACCAACCCGTCAACACCATCCAAGGCAGACTTGAGTCACATTACTTGCTTTAAGTGCCGCAAGACGGGGCATTATGCAAATGACTGTCCAGAAGGCCAGAATGGAAATGGCAATGGAAGCTCTGGAAAGAAGCCCAACCCTTTCAACAGGGGACAGGTGAACCACATTGATGTGAAGGAGATTGAAGATCAGCCCGATGCAGTAATCGGTAAGTTTTTGGTTAAGTCATTTACTGCAGTTGTTCTTTTCGATACTGGTGCATCACATTCATACATATCAAGGGAATTTGTGGATAAGTATGAGTTACCGACCCAAGCCCTTAGGTCACCCATGCTAGTAACCTCACCCGGAGCAGAGTTCATGGCTAGTAAATGGTGTGATCGACTGCCACTAAGGATTGGACACTATGTTTTCCCCTCAGACCTAATAGTTTAGGAATCCCAAGGATTTGATGTGATATTAGGAATGGATTGGTTATCAAAGTATGGAGGAAACATTGATTGCTCCACTAGATCAATTTTGCTCACCACACCAGAAGGAAGAAGGATTAAGTATGTATCACGGCACGAGCCGAGGAGAGCACAAGTAAATTGCTTATCAGGAGTGGTGCAGGAAGAAGTACCAGTGGTGAAGGATTTTCCTGATGTATTTCCGGAAGAGTTGCCAGGCATGCCACCGGATAGAGACATTGAGTTTTTGATTGAACTATTGCCAGGAACAGGCCCGATATCGAAACGACCATACAGGATGCCAGCACAAGATTTGGCAGAAATCAAGAAGCAGATTAAGGAGCTATTGGATAAAGGTTATATACGCCCAAGCTCTTCACCTTGGGGATCACCCGTTTTGTTAGTGGAGAAGAAGGATGGATCTTTGAGAATGGTTGTTGATTATCGTGAATTGAATGCGGTAACAATCAAGAACAAGTACCCACTACCAATGATAAATGATCTGTTTGATCGTTTGCAAGGAGCCAAAGTGTTTTCCAAGATCGACTTGCGATCAGGGTACCATCAATTGAAGATTCGGGAGCAAGACATACCCAAGACTGCATTTACCACGAGATATGGACTGTACGAGTATACCGTTATGTCATTTGGACTGACTAACGCACCAGCTTATTTCATGAACCTGATGAACAAAGTGTTTATGGAGTTTTTGGATAAGTTCGTCGTGGTGTTCATAGATGACATTTTGATTTTCTCGAAGAATGAAGAGGAACACAAGGAACAATTGCGATTGGTTTTGGAGAAGCTAAGAGAACATCAGTTATACGCCAAGTTCAGCAAATGTGAGTTTTGGCTAAAGGAAGTTGGATTTCTCGGACATGTTATATCCGGAGAAGGAATAGCAGTTGACCCCACAAAGGTTGAGACCGTAACTAATTGGGAAGCACCAACGACAGTTGGGGAGATTCGGAGTTTTCTTGGACTCGCAGGATACTACCGAAGATTCATTGAGAATTTCTCAAGGATTGCTAAGCCTATGACTGAACTGTTGAAGAAGGATAACAAATTCATATGGACTGAGGACTGTGAGGCAAGTTTTCAGGAGTTGAAGAAAAGATTGGTTACCTCACCAGTTTTGATATTGCCAGATCAGACTAAGGATTATGAGGTGTATTGCGACGCTTCACGTCGAGGACTTGGAGCAGTGCTTATGCAGGAAGGAAGAGTTGTTTCGTATGCTTCACGACAACTTAAGCCCCATGAGTTGAATTATGCCACTCATGATTTGGAGTTAGCAGCCGTTGTGCATGCCCTGAAGACGTGGAGACATTTTCTCATTGGAAATCATTGTGAAGTATATACGGATCACAAGAGTCTGAAGTACATCTTCACACAGAAGGAATTGAATCTCAGACAAAGGAGATGGTTAGAACTTATCAAGGATTATGATATGAGATTGCATTATCACCCCGGAAAGGCTAATGTCGTAGCAGACGCATTGAGCCGTAAAAGCCACGTCAATACCCTAATGATGGGAGGAATACCCAATGAGTTAGCCGAGGACCTTCGAGAGCTATGTTTGGAAATAGTTCCGAGAGGCTATGTAGCAACATTGGAGATTCAGTCGACACTGATGGACAAAATCAGAGAAGCCCAAAAGGCAGATAAGGAAGTTGCCTCTATAAAGGAGAAAATGGGCAAAGGAAAGGCTAAAGGATTTCGTGAGGATGAACACGATACCCTATGGTTTGAAGACTGTGTTTATGTGCCCAATAACCCAGAAATCAGGAAGTTGATTTTACAAGAAGCCCATGATTCACCCTATTCGATTCACCCAGGAAATACCAAGATGTATTTGGATTTGAGGAACACTTTCTGGTGGACCGGAATGAAGAAGGATATTGCGGAGTATGTAGCAATTTGTGATGTATGTCAGAGAGTAAAGGCAGAACATCAGAAGCCAGCAGGATTGTTACAACCGTTGCCGATACCCGAATGGAAGTGGGATAAACTAGGCATGGATTTCATCACAGGTTTGCCAAAGACCCGTTCAGGATATGACTCGATTTGGGTTATAGTCGACCGTTTAACAAAGGTAGCTCATTTCATTCCAGTCAAGACTACCTATAGCAGTGCTAAGTTGGCAAAGATATACATGACCAGAATTGTGTGTTTACACGGAGTTCCGAGGAGCATCGTATCAGATAGAGGAACCCAGTTTACCTCGAAATTTTGGAACCAGTTGCACGAGACATTGGGAACTAGATTGGAATTCAGTACAGCTTTCCACCCACAGACCGATGGACAGACTGAGAGAGTCAATCAGATTTTGGAAGATATGCTGAGAGCTTGTGCACTAGATTATGGATCTAGCTGGGATGATAATTTGCCGTATGCAAAATTTTCCTACAACAACAGTTACCAAACCAGCTTGAAGATGGCACCTTTCGAGGCTCTGTATGGAAGAAGGTGCAGGACACCGTTGTCATGGGACGAAACTGGAGATCGTCAGTTGTTTGGACCAGATTTGATTAGGGAGTCTGAACAGAAGGTTAAGTTGATTCGAGACAGGCTCAAGGTAGCCCAGTCCAGACAGAAGAGCTATGCCGATTCAAAGCGCAAAGCGATTGAGTATGAAGTTGGAGACAGAGTATATCTCAGAGTATCCCCGCTTCGAGGAGTTAAGCGTTTTGGAGTTAAAGGAAAGTTAGCACCCCGTTTCGTTGGACCATATAAGATTCTGCAACGTATGGGAGAAGTTGCTTATAAGTTGGAATTGCCAGAAGGACTGTCAGGAGTTCATGATGTATTCCATGTTTCTCAGTTGAAGAAATGTCACCCAGAGATAGCAGAGGTACCGTTAAGAGACACAGTGCCACTGGAAGCAATTCAGTTGAAGGATGACTTGACATATGAGGAAAAACCTGTTAAGATTCTTGATTATGCCAGCAGAGTTACCCGCAGCAAAATTATCAAGTTTTGTAAAGTTCAGTGGAGCCACCACACTGAGGATGAAGCCACCTGGGAAAGAGAGGAAGTTTTGCTCAAGGACCACCCTCACCTATTTTCTAGCCAACCCGAATCTCGAGGGCGAGATTCATCTTAAGGGGGTAGGTTTGTAACATCCCAAATTTTCAATTTGGAATGTTATACATTAGGTCATCATGCATATCATATTTTTCTCGCATTTTCCGATCCTAGAAAATTTCACGCAACTCAAGGACCCTCGGAGAGAGTTGGAAGTTTCATTATTTTCATATTTGGGATTTCTCAAATTTTGAAAATAGGATCATTTGGATTTATTTAATTATCTTCATAAAGTTTTTCCTATAAAAATTTTAAGAGAGGGAATAATATGACTTTCCCAATATTTAGGAAACATGAAGATATTATAAATAAATCAAGATTTGGTTTTGGAAGATTTATTTTGCTTAGGCAAAAATGAGCATTTTAAAAATTTATGCATGTTTGCCGTTTTTAAAGTTCGTTTTGTTCGACTCATTTTTAGGAGTCGGGGAAAATCTGTTTTATTTAAATCAGAGTTCATTTGGTATTTTTTTATTCGTTTGGTTTTTTTTTTAAAAAAATCGCGCCGCCCCCCCCTGGGCCAAGGCCCAGCCGGCCCAGCGCCCCGCCTCCCTCTCCCTCGCGCGCACGCCGCCGCCCGAGCGGGAGCTTCCCCGCCGCCGCACGCCTCCCGGAGTCCGGCT